>NC_085136.1:312213226-312375079 GCF_035046485.1 Aedes albopictus | reverse complement strand
AGGTTCCATGGGTGTTTCGGATGGGTATCAAGGCAATTAATGGCGTTTTGTAGGGTTTCAAATGGATTTCCTGGTTAGAGGCGTTTCGTGGCGCTTTAGAGAAATCTTCTAGGGCCTCAGAGAGCTTCACTGGCTTGCAGATGAACTTCATGGTCGTTTGAAGGGGGGTTTCAGATGGGCGTTTCAGGACGTTTATAGAGGTTTCGAGAAATTTAGAAGCTTTCTTCCCATTTCATATTTTGAAGTCTAATTGGCCTCGTAGAGGATTTGAGAAACGTCATAAAACCTAATACCTCATATTTTGGTTTTATGATGGTTTGTGGAACCTTTTCTAGGCTAATTGACTAAAAATTGTTACATGGGACAGGAGCTTTAGAGTGATCTTAGAGTGGTTACAAGGCGTTTTTGGGGACTTCACAAGCTTGCAGGTTTGATGCAGAGTGTTTATTGTGAGTTGCAGACTAATTACGCTTGTAGACTAGATGACCTTCACTCAGTGAATTGTTGGAGACCCTTAAAGAGGAAATGAGTTCAGCTATTGCTATATTGAGGCTATTTGAGGTTGTGTAAGCATGAAACATAATCGAAGTACTTAGATACATCTCGTTATGTTTGCAGATCCAACAACAGACAATCTTCCATGAGCTGCTTTGGGGCCATCCATTAAGTACTGGATGCACCCTTTATGGCGGCAGATATGAGAATCATTAAGAAGTTTACCAAAGATTTCTTCTAGCTAATATTGCATGCTTTGCTTAAGAATTTTTCCTCGATTTTCAATCAGAAAATCATTCAGGGATTCTTTGTGAAGTTTGTGCAAGAATTTATGAAAAAACTTCTGCTGGAAAAATGCGACTGGAAATCTGTTACTTCCGAAGATCTGGCTTTCTCAGTCTATGACTATTCAAAACGGTGTGTTTTGCTTTGCCCGCCGTTTCGGCTCTTTTATTGGGCTTTTTCAAGGGGATAGCTGTCAACCGTTCCTCCTGAAAAACAAGGCCTAATAAAAGAGCCGAAACGTCGGGCAAAGCAAAACACACCGTTTTGAATAGTCTAAGACTGAGAAAGCCGGATCTTTGAAATTTAAACATTTCTACAGGTATTTTTTAAGGATTGTTTTTTTTTTCCTAAATTCCTTTATAAATTCGAAAGTTGAAAAAATATTATGAAAAAATAGTTTTTCGAGAATTTTTATGGAAATGAATCATTTTCCAAAAATCGTCGTGGCGGAACCGTAAAATGATTTTTTTTATTTTAGAAAATCGAAATGTTCTACATAAATGCTTCAAATATGCATATCGTTCATTTATGGGTTGAGCACCTTGACTTTTAGAATATCGATCCTATCCATCAGTGATTCCTTCGGAAGTTCTTTCGCGGTTTTTTTTTTTCAGAAAATCTCTCAAATTTATTATCAATGATTCGTCCGGAAATTCTACTAGAAATAATACCATCAGGGATTCTTTCAATATATCCTCCAAGGATTCGTTTGGATTTTATAATTTTGCCTTAAAAATTACTGAAGCGTTTTCTTCACAAATTTTCGAATGAACACCTTCAAAAACATCGTCTAGAGATTTCACCAGAATTTGTTTTAAGTATTTCATTGGAAAGTCTTACAGGTATTTTTCTGAAATTCTTCCAGGGATTTCTTTCTACAAAGCTTTCTGAAATTAATTTCTCCTCAGAAATTTATTCAGAAATTTTTCGAAAGACTTTTCTTCCCTGAAATTTGTTTTGAAATATTCTAGAGAATCCTTGAGAAATTCAACCAGATACACAGAGAATCTTCTTGGGGTTCCTCCAGAAATTTCTTCCGACTCTGTAATATCCTCCAGAAATTTCTCCTGGAACCTCTTTAGAAAGCATTCCATGGATTTTTTCCAAAGCTGCCGGATACATTCTTCGAGAAATCTCCCACGGATTCTTTCATAAAATCATAAATTCAGAATTCATTCAAAAAATAACCCATTTTTAAGAAATTCTTTTAGAGCTAAGTCATAAGGTCTAAAAGATTCGAGGATTAGTTCAGTAAATCGTCTAGGGTTTCTTGCAGATTTTTCCAAGAGTTCGTCTAGGAAGCCTTCCATGAATTCCTTTCAAAACAATTTTTTCTTGATTCCTTTACAAGCCTCTCTATTTTTTCTTCCAGAAAATCTTCCACGGATATCTTTCAGAAATAACTCATGGTAAATTGCTCCAGCGGTTCCTTCCGAAATTCTTCCAGGGATTCTTTGAGAAACTCATCCAGGGATTCCTTCAGATACTCCCTTCAGGATTCCCTTTCCATTCGCTCCGAGGATTCCCTCCAGCAAATCTTTCAAAGATTTTTTTTTCGGAAATTTCTGCATTGGTTTTTTTAGAATCCCATACATAGATTCCATCAGGAATTCCTCTTGTTTTTTTTTTCTCAAAAGTTCCTCCTTTACTTTCTCGAATGATACCTCTAGATATGTCTCCACTGATTCCCTTAAGAATCTCAGAAAAAAAATTCAGGCGTTTTTTAAGGACTTTAAGAATTTAGGAATTCGTGACAAACCTCGAGGGGATATTTTGAGGAGTTTAATTATGTATTCCTCAAAGACTTTCTTCAGAAAATTCAGCTTTATTTTTCTTCAGAAATTTTCTACATGTTCCTTCAGACATTCCTCCAGGAATTATTCCAAAAAGTATTTCTAGAATTCTTTCATTTATAAATAAATCATGTACATTTTTTTTGCAGTTTATAAGGAATTACTGGAGCCAATTATTTTGACCATCAAATATATCTTCAGGAATTCTTATGTGAATTCTTTCGGTATCATAGCCCATTTGATTTTATTTGGAATTTGATGCGATTATAGCTGAAAATTGTTCGTCAAACTACTTTGGAAATTTCTTTGGTAATTCCTTTGGCTATTGGTTTGGTTATTGCAGTGCGAATTTCTCCGGCAGATCTTTTTTTTTGAGAATTACTTCAGTGGTTTCGGTGGAATTAGAATAGATTTTTTTTATATTTTTTTTATTTTTTTTTTTTTATTAGGAGCGGGCCTGATGGGATGGTTAGAACACTTGACTATCACACCGAGGACCTGGGATCGAATCCCACTCCCGACAAACTCACAAAATGTGAGTTCTTCCTTCGGAAGGGAAGAAATCCCGAGATGAACTAGCCTAGGGCAAAAAATCTCGTTAATGCATATAAAAAAAAAGAAAAATTGGAAATTGATTTGGAAATTTCAACAGCGATTTCCCCGAAACTTCTTCGGCAATTCCTTTTGTCAAAGTCTTTGGCAACATATTTGGAATTTGATGCGATTATAGCTGAAAATTGTTCGCCAACTTCTTTGGAAATTTCTTTGCAAATTTCCTTGGAAATTTCTTTGGTAATTCGTTTGGCTATTGGTTTAATTATTGCAGTGCGAATGTCTCCGGCAGATCTTTTTTTTTTTTTTTTTTGAAAATTACTTCGGTAGTTTCGGTGGAATTAGAATAGAATTTTTTACATTTTTTTATTTATTTTTTTTAATTGGGAGCGGACCTGGTTGGATGGTTAGAACACTTGACTATCACACCGAGGACCTGGGATCGAATCCCACTCCTGACAAACTCTCACAATGTGAGTTCTTCCTTCGGAAGGGAAGTAAAGCGTGGGTCCCGAGATGAACTAGCCTAGGGCTAAAAATCTCGATAATACAGGCAAAAGCAAATTTGGAAATTGATTTGGAAATTTCAACAGCGATTTCCTCGAAACTTCTTCGGTAATTCCTTTTGCCAAAGTCTTCGACAATTTTAGTGAGATTGTTTCTGTGATTCTTTAGAATTTCGTGATTTGTAAATTTGTTTCGCCAAAAACTGTTTCAGCATTGTTTTTTTCATTTTTTTTTTTGTCTTTTTTTTATTTTTACGGAATTTTCTTTGGAAATTCCTTTGACTTTTACATCAACTAAAGCTTTGGTGTTCCCTTGGTTTCCTCTTTTGAAATTTTAATAGAAAGCATTTTTTTGAGAATTTCTTCCACATTTTTCGGTATATTCTCCGCAAAGTATTGTGTATTTCTTTGAGGATGCCTTCAGCCATGTCTTTAGAGATTTTCAATTGGATTTGCTGTTTAAATTTTACTAAAAAAAAGAGGCCAAAATAATTTGAGAAAGGAATTGCAAATGGAATTCTCAAAGGAATTCTAGGAGGGAAGCCCGAAGAAATTCCTGAGAAAATTTTTTTGAGAAATTCCAAAACGAATCGCTGGACATATTTCTTTAGAAATTGTCTTAAACACGGACACGCTGAATCTAATGCTAAAAAAACGCAATGTATATTTTTCATGAATTCCTTTATCAAATCCATCAGTAAATAAAAAAAAATATTGAAAAAATTCAGAAGTTGAAAAAATATTACGAAAAAATGACTTGTTTTTTGAGAATTTTCATGAAAAGGATCTTTTTTTAAATATCGCCCTGGCGGAACCTCCTAATGTTTTTTTTTTCAGAAAATCAAAATGTTCAGTGGCTTCGTGGTCGTGCGGCTAAGGTCACCAAACCTTTAGTCGCATCGTGCTAAGGAGCGCGGGTTCGATTTCCGCCGCAGCTGTCAGGAAAAGTCAGGAAAAAGGCTGTGCCACTGGGCGTTGCATGCTAGTCCGTTGTCTAGTGTCGTGCTTCCTTCAAAGAGCAAATAGCTCACTGGAAACATTAAACGTGTCCGTGTCTTAAAAAAAATACTACAAATATGCATAACATTCATTTTACGGTTGAGCATCTTGACTTTTCGAATATAGATTTTTGTTTTGGGACAGCCTATTCATCAGTGATTCCTTCGGAGGTTCTTCCGCGGGTTTTTCAGAAAATTTTCCATTTTTTTTTCTAGATTTCCTCCAGGAATTGCACTAGAAATACCTCCACGGATTCCTTTAAAATATTCTCCAAAGATTCGTTTGGATTTTTCTATTGCTTTAGAAATTTATGGAGCTTTTTCTACATAAATTTTCTACAATTTATCAAGAAAAATTTCGAATGGATACCTTCAAGCACATCATCTATAGATTTCTCATATTAAAGTCTCACAGGGATTTTTCAGAAATTCCTTCAGAGATTTATTTCTAAAAAGCTTTCTGTAATTGATTTGAAAATGTTTCTTCAGAGATTTGTTCAGAATTGTTTTAAGGGTTCTTTTTCCCTAAGATTGATTTGAAAACCAGAAATATACAGAATCTTCTTCGGATTTCCGCAGGAATTTCCTTCTAACTCTGTAATATTTTCCAAAAAATTCTCCTGGAACCCCTAAAGAAAGCTTTCCATGGATTGTTTCCAAACTTGCTGCATAAATTCATCGGAAAATCTCCCACGCATTCTTTCAGAAAATCATAAATTCATTCAAAAGTTAACCCATTTTTTTTTTCGAAATGCTCTTAGAATACCTTAACACTTCTTCGAGGATTAGTTCAGTAGACCGTCTAGGGGGTTTCTTGCAGATTTTTTCCAAGAGATCGCCTGGGAAACCTTCCATGAATTCCTTTCAAATAAAATTTATTGATTCCTTTACGAGCCCCTCTATATATTCTTTCAGAAAATCTTTATAAAAAATTCGACATTCCAAAATTACTCTAGCGGTTCCATCCAAAATTCGTTATATTCTTAAAACTCTTTAGGAAATTCATCCATGAATTCTTTCAGATATTTCTTTCTAAAATTTTCTTCCCTTCGCTCCAAGGATTCTCTTCAGCAATTTTTTCCAAGATTTTTTCAAAAATTTCTCCAATGGTTTTGTTACAATCTTTATGAACTTTAAGAATTTAAGAATTCGTGACAAATTTCTTGAAGAGTTTCATTATGTACTAGTTGTCCCGACAAACTTTGGCTTGCCATGTTGTGGTGGCTTGACATTTGTTAAGTTCATTTCAGCATGGCACTCTAGATCGGTTATATTTCGGTCGTTCCGATTTTCTTCTCAGATCATAGAAAATCAGTACTTTATCAATTTTCCTACTTTTTCAGTTCATTTTCGTAACTTTTTCACTTAAAAACACAGCCACCATGAATACGAATAAAACCATTGAAGAGTCATCCCAATCGTCGTTCATGAGTTTTGTTGCCTCAAAGGGACTATAAATTCATTTTATATACATATTTAGATTCCTCAAGAAATATATACTGCAAGGAGTTGGATGCTGGGATAGGAACATTTCGTTGGAAGGAGATTCTCTGCCCTTGAAGTGGATTGCGCATTTGTCAAAGTACATATGGGTCCACATTCCCTTTTGGCCCTTCATACAACAAAATTGGGAATATACTGACTGTCCAACATTTTGTTCTGGCTATTAAGAGGAACCGTACGACATGGCAAGTCCTGCACTGGTGGTGGCTTTACATCACATCACATCACATCATTTGGATTCCTCAAGAAATTTCTTCAGAAAATTTTGATTTTTTTCAGAAATTTTCCGTTTTTTTATATTTTTTCTACGATATATTTGGGATTGGATGAAATTATAGCTGAAAATTGTTCGTCAACTGTTTTGCAAATTGCTATGGTAATTCCTTTGGCTATTGGTTCCTGTGAGAATTTCTCCGGCAGTTTTTTTTTTTGAGAATTACTTTAGTTTCATTGGATTGATGAGAAATTTCTCTGGAAACTTGTTTGAAAACTTCAACAGCAATTTCCCCAAAACTCCTTCGGCAATTCCTTTTGTCAAAGTCTTCGGCAACTTTATTGAGATTATTTTTGTGATTCTCTAGAATTTCTTGATTTGCATATATTTTTCGCCAGGGACTGTTTCTGCGTTTTTTTTTCACCTTTTTTTTTGAATTTATCCGAAATTTTCTTTGGGAATTTCTTTGAATTTTTCATCGAGAATTGCTTCGGTAATCCCTTTGTGGATTACTTCGAAGTTCTGCTCTTCTTTTCGGAATACCTATGGCAATTTTTTTGAAAAATCTTTCGAAATTTTAATAGGAAGCTTTTACGTGAGTTTCTGTAAATTGCTTTGGCCATTGATTTGAAAAATTTTCAGACATTTTTTTTAGAATTTCTTTCACATTTTTCGGTATATTCTTTGCGAAGTATTTTGAAAATTTCTTGGAGAATTCGTCCAGCCATTTCTTTGGAAATTTCTAATTCGACCTGGTGATAAAATTTTTCAAAACATTTAAAATGCAAATGGAATTCTCAAACGAATTCTCGAAGAGAAACCCGAAGAAATTCCTGAAAAATTTCCTTAAAAACTCTAAAATGAATCGCTGGCCCTATTTCTTAAGAAATTGCCTTAGACACGGACACGCCTAAGCTAATGCTAAAGAAGTGCAATGTATGGCAAAGAAGTTGCCGAAGAAATTTCCACCAAAACGGCAAGTAATCTCAAAGAAATTTTCGAACGAATTTTGAAAGAATATTTGCGAAGGAGTTTCAGAGTTAACTCAAAAAAACAATTTCTTGATGAATTTGCCAAGAAAATTCTCTAAAGTTCACGTTGGAGAAATCCTCCTCCGGGAATCATCAAAGGAGTTTTTGAAGGAATCTGCAAAAGAATTGTGAAAGAAATGCCAAAGATTTTTCAAGAGAATTCCCAAAGCAGCTCTTAAAAATATTTGTTGAAGGAATTTCCAAAGGAATACCGAAGAAGTTCAAGTTCAAAAATTAAAAACCAAAACAGTGACCAAAAAAATTGCCTGCGATTTTTTTTACGGAATGCAGATAAAATTCCTAAAAAAAAATCTCCCATACAGGCATTTTGTAAGAAACTGCTAAAGCAATCCCTCAAATCATTACTGCCAAAAATATCGAAGAAATTGTCAGAATAATTCTCCTGGATATTAAGGAGGGGATTCATAAAAGAATTTCCAAAAAAAAAATCTTAAAAAAAATGTCTAAGGAATTCTGAATTGATGGTGTTATCAAATGGAATTAATACTCTTTGATTTTTTCCAGGTTCTAAAAAAATAACGTAATTTCTTATAAAAACTGATAATAAATATTCCTTTCTGCATACTCTAAAAAGACTTTAATACTCACCCATTCGCAACATCATAATCATGATACATTCGGTTCATGTAAAAATAAAAACTCCCACGCCAGTTCGCTCGAGGCTCGCCAACCTGGGGGGTACTAAACCTCTTCAAAGCGAAAGTTACTGGGTGATGAAAATTAAAAAGGAAATCAACCCTTGGGAAAAGTTTTTCACAAACTGGATCCCTTTCCACTGACAGGGCAGCTTCCCTCCCATCCACAAGAAAAACTTACTCCACCAACTCTTACTCATCCCCAACAACAAGTATGTTGTTTTTCATGCACCGACCCACTTCAAAAGTGTGAGTAGTACCATCTTCGCATTTTCACATAAAACACTGAATGGAAGCAAGCCGGCAGCTTCCGCTGTGTCTCCTGGATACACCTCCCCATTCTCTCCCAGTCATCATCATGCAGAAAAGAAGATGCGACTGGTCCGTTGGTCGGGGGCGGTCGGTCGTCTTTGCCCTCCCTTTGCACTCGCCGCGTGTCATTAGGGCCTAAAGTGGATGAAGAGTGCACTCTTCATCACACTTGCTCCTTCGCAAACTGGATGCTGTTGTGGATGATTTCCCCCTCTCCTTGGGATCCACCCGCATTCGTCTTTCCATTTCCGAGACGATGTAAAAGCGTTTGTCTTCCCTCCGATGGCAAAGACACGGGCTCTGTTAAACTCACACTGTACAAAAAGTTGCGAAATTTTGTTTAATTCGCTTTGATATTAGGTTGGTGAGGTGGTCGTGAAAGATCGCGCGCAGGCATCGGTCAGTAAGTATGCCAGCGTTCAAATCCCACTCGGAATTTCCTTTTTTTTTCTTAGGTTCGTTTTAGTATTTTTTTACTGTGACTACCACTACACTTTCCTTTTTTTTTCCTCCACTGCAGCAACGGCTACATATTTACGAGTTCGCGTGGGAAAACTTTTACTACAATGGCGGCGGCGAAGCACATTTTACTTCTAAGCATTCATCGCAGCACTAGTGCCGGAGTCCAGTCAGTCAGTGCCAGTAGTGCGGATGGAGCAAATGCAAGGAAAGGTCATTGTGGGATTTCGGAGTACACCGCCCAGTGGAGTGGGCGGGCGGCGTCCAGGAGGACCGGAAGTGGTGGCAATGTTGTAGCACAAGAGCACCGAGATAAGAACTTTTTTTTCCTTAGCTACCCTCGCTGAAAGTTTTTTTTTTTTTGCTCTCTCCTTCTTATGACTCGTCGTTGCGTCGTCGTCAACGAGATCAACACACAACACTTTCGGAGTTGGAAGGAAGGCTCTCAGTTGATGGTCAGCTTCCGAGCGCGGTGCGGTGTGCTGTGGCCCGAGGGAAGAGATCCGGCGGATAAAAGACACAGCACAGTAGCGCACACACAATAGAGTGCCAGATAAGTCCACTTTTGTTTTATGGCAGTTTTTATTAGTGAATTAATTTCATTGCAGTTTGGGAGGAGGATCCTGGTGGTCAAGGTTGGGTCGTGATTTATCTGATGGGGATCTTGTAATAATTAGAAGCATTAGTTGGAGGATGTTGGTTATCTGAGTGGACTGATTAAATATCCAGAAGCTTTTGAAGTCTTGCTTGACCAACATGGTTTTTAACGTTGCTACGTATTGGGGCCCATATAGCCGAGGCGGTAAACGCACGGGTATTCAGCATGACCATGCTGAGGGTGACGGGCTCGATTCCCGGTCGTAAAGAAAATTTCCTTGACTTCCTAAGGCATAGAGTATCTTCGTGCCTGCCACACGATATACACATGCAAAATGGTCATTGGCAGAGGAAGCTCTCAGTTAAAAACTGTGGAAGTGCCCATAGAACACTAAGCTGAGAAGCAGGCTTTGTCCCAGTGAGGACGTTACGCCAAGAAGAGAGAAGAGAGAGAGAGAGAGAGAGAGAGAGAGAGAGAGAGAGAGAGAGAGAGAGAGAGAGAGAGAAGGGCTCGAAGTCTTGTTTGACAAAAATGTTTTTGGCATTGCTACGCATTGAAAATATGCTAGCATTCCAAACCTTTGAAAAACAATGTTCATGTATACTTGCATGTTAGTCGAAAACATGCCAATTTTGTGCAGTGAACACATTTTAATATCAGTTCAACTCATGGAAAAACAAAGCTGGGGACTCGTGGTTTCCACATTTGGCACTCCTATACTAGTACGACCTCTTCGAAATGACTTCAGTATTGCGTCCGGAAAACAATAATGGAATGATTTCGTCTAATCTGGATAATTCTACAGTCAAGAGATAAAAAAAAAACAATATCTGGTGAAACTTATTTCTTCCAAGAGCTTTTTGTATCGCTATTTCGATCGACCTAAGAATTTAAGAATGTTAAATTTTCTGAAGAATCTGCTACTAGACGTCTGCTGCTGAGCTTCGAGAAAAATTCCTGGAAAAATGTTAAAGAATTCCTAGAGGAAGCACTAAAGTTATTCCTAGAGATCAGGAACCACTAAAATAATTTCAGTAATAATTCTTGAATAAATGTCTTAAGAAATTCCACATGAGGAATTTAAAGAAAAAAATTTGCGACTATTTATTATGCTAGAATTTCTGAATAAATTCCTACTGAAATAATTTAAAATGAATAAGTCCCTTCCGAACAAATTTCTGAATAAATTCTTGAAATTATACGTGGACAAAATCCTAGCGGTATCCTTGAAAGAAATCCTGAAGGAATTTTGGAGCATGGGAACTCCTGAATAAGGAGTACGTATAAGTTTCTGCTGGAATCCCTGGAAAGATTCCTGCTGGAATCATTGGGAAAAAACATGCAAAAATCTCTGGAGGAATACCTGGAGGATATTCTTGAATCATTCATTCCACCGTGAATTTCCAATAAGGTCCCTGGAGAAATTCCTGAAGGAATCTCTAGATAATCTCATGAAAGAATACCTATACAAATTCTTGGATGTTTTCTTGGAAGAATTTCAGAGGAAACCACTGGAATTTCTAAAGAATTGGTGAAGCATTTTAGAAAAAAATATCATGGATTGTTTTATCAAGGATTCCCTGGGATTTCTGATGGAATCTCTAACTAAATTCTTAGGAAATCATTAGAATGAAATTGATAGAAATCTTTCTAAATAAATCATTCCAGAAATTTATGAAGCAATGCTTTAAGGAATGTCTGAAGTAAACCCAGCAAGAGTTTCTGGAAGAATTACTGGAGAAGTTTCTCAACGAATTCTTGAAAGATTTTATGATGGAATTCCTTGACTAATTTCTGAAAGAATACGTGCAAAACTTTTTCTAAAATTCCTGGAGAAACTATTAAAGGTATTCATGAAATAATTTTCAAAAGAATTTATTGAAGGTTTTTCAAAGATATTTTCAGATAAATCTTTGAAGGTATTTTTGAAGCAATCTTTTAGAGAAATTCTGAATTTCTGGTTTTCTAAGGTAATCGTTGGAGCAATTTCTGATAGAATCCATGGTGACATTTTTGAGAAAGAGGATTTTGCGAACCACTGAATATCCTGGAATATCTGGAGGAATCACTGGATGAAATCCTTGAGACATGAGGTTTCCCTGGTAGAATTTCTGAAGAAACCGCTGGAGGAATTGCTGAGAAATCGATGAAACAGTTTTAGAAGATATTCATGGAATGTTTTATCAAGTATTCCCTGAAATTTCTGAAGGAATCTTTAAAAAAAATCTGATGGAAAGCTTAGATGTTTTTTTTTGTAGCAGTATCCTGTTAGAAATTTTTAAAGAACTCATGGGAGGCTTTCTAAAAAAATCGTTGAAGAAATTTATGAAGCATTTTTTTTAAATAAATGTCTGCATAAAACGCGGTAAGAACATCGTAAAGAATTCCTGCAAGAATGTCTGTATGATTCGCAGGAGAAACATCTTAAATATTCCTTGAATGAAGCTATGAAGGTGAAATATTGCCATAAAAAACTGGAACAATTTCAGAAGGAATTCATGGCAATTTTTCTCAAATATTTCCGGGTAGAATTGCTAAACGAAACCGTGAAATAATTTAGGAAAAAATCATTCCAAGTTTTCTGAAGAGATCATCGGAAAAAAAATTAAAAGAATTTTTGGAGGTACATTTGAAGCTATCCTGGGAGAGTTTTCTTAATAAACTACTAGAGGATTTCCTTAAAAAATCCCTGGGAAAGTGTTTGGAGGAAACTTAGACGAAAATTTTGATAAAATCTGAGTTTCTGTTTTCTTGAAGCAACTGTTCGAACAATTTGTAAATGCAT
This sequence comes from Aedes albopictus, assembly GCF_035046485.1. NCBI lineage: Eukaryota > Metazoa > Arthropoda > Insecta > Diptera > Culicidae > Aedes > Aedes albopictus. Next base: position 312,362,892 of record NC_085136.1, on the reverse strand, counting down.
TCATGAAGAAAATTTTTGAAAAAATACATGGAAATTTTTAAAAGGATCCTTCGAGAAATTTCTGAATGAATCTCTAGAAAACTCAAGAGTCCAAAGGAGTCCATGAATGGATTCATGAAATTTTTTCGTACGGATTCTTAGAGGTATCCCTGGAAGAATTTCTGGAGAAACAGCTGGAGGAATTGAGAAGGAATGGATAAAGAAATTCAGAATTTCTGAAGAAATCAGTAAAAGTATTTCTAAATAATTAGTTGGAGAAGTTTATGCAGCAATTCTTGAAGGGATCTTTGAACGAAACCCTGTAATAATTTTATGAAGAATGCTTGCAAGAATTTCTGAAGGAATCGCTGTAAAATTTTCGCAATTAATTCTTGGATGATTTTATGAAGGAATTCCTAGGAATGTCGAATTTGCTTTGAGTTAAAAAAAACACATAAATAAAAATATTAAAAAAAGAATTTTTGAAGAATTTTCTCTCAAAAAATCCATTAAAAAATTGCTATAGAAATTTATGATATATTAAAAAAATATTGTAGGTTTTCTAAAGTCATTCTCGAAATTTCTATGTGAATATTTGGAGGTCTTCTTGGATAAATTCTCAATGAATCTCAGAAAGATACTCTCCATAAGAACCCCTGGAAGAGTTTTCTATATTAAGAAATTCTGAATTTTTGGTTTTCTGAAGTAAACGTTGGAGCACTATATGAAAGAATCCACGATTGAATTTTTGAGGAAGTCCATGGATTCCGTCGAGAAATTTCTGGAGAAGTTTTAAAGAAACTCTTGAGAATATTCAATGAAAATCATGGATGAATTTCTGAAAAAAAAAAAAACAGAAACTTGTGGGGGATTTTCTGAAAGGGTTCACAGCAGATTTTGTTAAGGAATTCATGAAGCAGTTATTTCTAAACGATATCTTGGAGAAATTTCCTGAGGATTCTTATGAAAAATTTGTTAAAGGATTCCTGAAAGCATCCCTGAAAGAATTTAGAAAAAAAAATTTGAAAAAAAATAATATGGAAAGGTCAGTTTGATGAAACAATCTATGAAAGAGATTCTGAATGAATTCTTAGAGGAATTTCTAAAAAAATCCTGAAAAAAGTTCTACAAGAATCATAAACAGATATTTTGAATTATAACTGGAGAAGTTTCCAAAGGACCCCGGGAAAATTTTTCAAAAAAAAAACTATAGAAATTACAGAAGGAACCCTAAGAGGAGTGTTTGTAGAATTCCCTGAAAGATATTTTGAAAAAAATCCTTGGCGAGAATTTTTAAGAAATTTTGGAATGATTATTTTGAGAAGTTCATGAAGATATTATTGCAGAAATTTCTGAAAGAATCCCCAGATAATTTTGTGAAAAAAATCCTGGGAGAATTTTTAAGCAATCTTTGAAATATTTTCATAGGATATCCCTGGAGGAATTCCTAGAAGAAGCTCTGGAGGATCATCAAAAGGACCCAATAGAAGATGATCTTAAAGAATTCCTGGAAGTTTTTTTTTTTTTTTGAAGGAATTTTTGAAGGAAACTGTGGAAGGTTTTCCAAGGAATTCCTGATGGATCTCATAAAAATCCATGGACGAATTACTGGGAAAACCATCGGAAGACTGAAAATCAATGGAGAGAGACAAGTTTGTGGAGGAATCTCTAGAGGAATTATTGAAGCAATTCATAGAAGTTTTTCTAAAAGAATCCATTGAAAAAGGTTAATTTAAAGCAGGGCTGTTCAACGTACGGCCCGCGGGCCGGATCCGGCCCGCGAGGACGTTTCCTGCGGCCCGCCGTACGACTAATAAACCATTATGGCAGTAAATACTTCAATTATTTTAAATCGTTTCGAAATAAAAGTTACAAAAATATCGTTATATACATTTCGAGAAAAACTTCACATTCAAGTTGAGTTAAGCAGTCTTAGAAATACAGAGCTTATCGAAATTTTGAAGTTATTTATCAACGTTATGCCAGAAATTCAACATTTCAGTAGCATTTTCCAAGGAAACGATATTTCAGGATTGATTTTGGGTAAGCAAAAGAATTTAATATGACTTCAAAATATTTTTTTTATAGCAGTATCTTAATGATCCCAAAAAAAAATGTCGCTACATTAGCAGAGATATTAGTTTCCAGCATTAATACCGTTCTATGCATTGTACTTGAGTATTCTGAAGAACTAGGATTTCCAATGATATGTTGAAACTACGCACAAATTTGAACTGGTATTGTGTGGAATTATTAATATTTTTTTTAATTTCAATGTCTGGCCCGCCATCTGCCTTGGAGTTTCAGTTGCGGCCCGTGGTCTCAAAAGGTTGGGCAGGCCTGATTTAAAGGATTTTTTGAAGAAATCCCAGGAAAAATTTCCGAAAGAATCCCTGGGAAAAATATCCAAATAGACGTCTCGAAGGTATTTTTCAAACAATCGCTGTATAAAAATCTCAGAGAGTCCATGAGAAATTTTTTTATATAATAATGCTTGCAAAAATTTCTAGATGAATCTTAGAAACAGCAACAGCAGCAGTAATTCCTTGAAAACTTCCTTAAATACTCTCTGTAGGAATTTCTGAAGAATTCTCCGACGATCCAGGGCATCCACGAAACCCAATCTGCTTCAACGAAACCGCCATAACGAATGCTACCACTAAACAGGTTCCCAACAAAACGATGCATCTCCTAAGCCTAGGACCTTGCCTAGGACCGATATTTGCTCTTCCTCATACCGATATACAACAAGTTCCACTGTATCACGTCATGGCAGATGTAGAAAAAAATCTCAGGATGGATCAACAAAAACAAGTGCAGGATCAAAATAGATGCAGAGTCGTCAACGCAATGACCCGGTTTTGTGATTCTGTGTATCAGCTACGAGAAACACAATGCGGTTTCTGAAAAGCCACACAGAAATATGCATCATATCTGTAGATAAGGGCAATAGGACAGTAATAATGTACAAAGAGGACTACAACCAAAAAATGAGGACCTTGATAGAAGACGATCCTACACGAAAGTAAACAGGGACCCAGCATCAAGTTTCCAGTCGAAGAACAACAACATAGTGAGAAGGCTTAAAGACCTAAAGCTCATAAATGAATACACTGTACGTCAACTAACCAGACATGATTCGGTTTGCCCAAGAATCTATGGTCAACCAAAGACCCACAAGCCCGGTCTGCCTCTCAGACCAGTCATCCCTAATATGACTGCTCCCACATACCAGTTGTCGAAGTTCGTAGCCCAAGTCCTGCAAGAATCGCTGGTGAGCAAATACAACACCATCAGTTCTTTCGCCTTTTGCCAGGACATGCAAAACACAAAGCTACCTGAAGGATACATCTTCATATCGTTAGATGTCGTATCGCTCTTTACAAACGTTCCCCGGGAACTGGTAAGAAAGAGTGTCATCGATAGGTGGTCAGAAATCAACACGGAGATCAACTTGGACCTGTTTATCGAAATCGTCGATTTGTGTGTGGACGCCAGCTTTTTTAGGTTCGAAGGACAACACTATCGACAAATTTTCGGTACAGCAATGTGCAGTCCTCTGTCACCAATCCTAGCCGACATCGATCTCTACACAGTAATCGATAAAGCTATGTCCTCACTTCCCTTCCCGATTCCAATACTCAAAAAGTATGTGGATGATATCTTCATGGCCATTGCGGCCGATGCCAAGGGACAAGTACTCGACGCGTTCAACCGACACGAAGTGAGGCTACAGTTTACGCTAGAAACCGAAGTTAATGGAAAGTTGCCATACCTATATACAACGGTAATCAGAAACGAAGACCAAACTCTGCATACCGAATGGTTCATGAAACCAATAGCTTCCGGAAGGATGCTGAACTGGAATTACATCCACCTACCCAAATTTAAAGTAAACGTCGCAAGAAACTTTATACACAGAGTCTGTCTGTACACTATTTACCAACCTAAACATAGCTGCGAAGAAGAAAATCATCCAGAATCAGCTCATCATGAACGGGTATCAGAAAACATTGATAAACAGAATCATCCATCTGTACATCAATCAAAACAATCGTCACGGAAAACAGGAACAAACAGCTTCTATCGCAGAAATACCAGCCCGAACAGCTATGCCGCCAACCATCCAATAATCGTCCCAACCAACAATCCAGCCATCCAAACCATCGATCGATCGTCCGACAAATCAGTCACAGCTACAGTCATCAACATGCTCCAACGCCATCTCATCGACACGACCTCCTATAATAACCAGCACAGATCCTTCAGCACCTGGAATGGACACTCAACGAAAAATTGCCTCAATAATTCAACGACCTCCAAAAGCATATAACATCGAGTCAACAACAACAAACCACGAAGAACATCTGATATGCCGATCCATCCTATACGTCATCGGACTATCTGAATGCATCATCCGCATCCTAAACAGAGACTACAACAAAATCACCATCACATGCAGACAACCAAAACCATTCAACGTTCCCATACACCTGTAAAAGACCCGATTAGTATGCTAGATAGGAGTAGAGTAGTATACAAAATACCAATCAGCAATTGTAAACAACGCTACATTTGTATGACCAACAACAGATTACAAACAAGATTATACGGACACAAAACACATATTAACAAACCAAACAGGCTAAAATTAGGGTATAGTAAAACAGATACAGATATAACATTGAGAGAACGAACAGCGATAATCGAACATTGCATCGATCACGACCACATGCTCAATCTAGGCCAGGTCACAGTGTTAGACAGAAGCAACCACACGAATACACTCGCATTTCTGGAAATGTGCCATATCACAAACACGTCACACACAGTAAATCATCGCACAAACATTAGTGGGTTAAACTCAACATACGCAGCCATCTTACAAACCTTTTGCGAAACTTTTCAAACCCATCAAGCAACTAATGATTCACCATCTTCAAACCAACCGTTACCTCCACCAGATGTGTAGTGCAAAGAATTTAGTTACTTCATTAGGTGAAATTTAGAAAACTCGCTACATTTCATTTAATATCATACATGCAGGTCTAATCCAAACCACTTTTAGAATAATATGTTCAATAATATGTTCAATAGTTTAGACACCGACACATGTATGTCAACCCAAACGAAAAACGATTAATCAGAATGTAAGTGAACTATCGGAACATGTAATCTACACAATAATGATTCCCATAATTACAGTATCCCTTGAAGAAGACTCTAATACGAGTCGAAACATTGGGAAAAATCTAAAACTATCGTTTTAATTCCCCAAAACTGCTGTGCCGAAATTAGTCGAACCGTAACCGTAACTCCAATAAGGCCCTGTCCATAAACTACGTAGACTTATGTTTGGTCATCTCAGAATCCCCCTTCCCCCATCGTAAACTTTCGTCCATACAAAATTTAAAAAAAAATGTATGGACCGTATACTTTGGCCAGACAACCCCCCTCCCTTCCTTCGAGTCTACGAAGTTTATGGAGAGACCCTAACTGAACAAATGGTAGGAACAATTTAAAGTAATACAGCTGGAAGAAATTTTATCCAAAGGTTTAAGGAAGCAAAATATTCTTTATATTTTGAACTTGTAAAAAAAAAATGCTTGTAAAACTTCTAAAACAATTTCTGCTTGATCACAGCAAGTTCCCAAGTACCATTTTATAGTCAAATAAACTAGAAAAGGTTCTTAGAACCATCATAAAACCAAAATGAAAGGTATTAGGTTTTATTACAGTATCGAACGTTAAAAATGCACCAAAGCCATTTTCCCATACAAATTAGTCAAGTTTAGATTACCATAGCTTACTTATTTCTCAACCGATTGTTTTCATTCTTGTGTGACGAACTATAAGACATTTCTATTAACCATTTTTTTGTTATTAAAGTTTGGGTCTTGATGTATTTTTATTGTTAAAATTCAACAAATCTGTAACTTTTTCAACAATAGTTATTACCGAACATTTACAATAGTTTTTGAAATTAGAAATGTTTTGTCACAGAAAAATTAAAGCAATCGGTTAATATTTAAATAAATAAGATATGATAATTAAAAGTTGACTAGTTTGTATAGGTTTGTATGTGAAAACGACTTTGTATTGAACGGTATAGGGATGTGGAACCATCTCGGCAGGGGTCCTATATTGAGCACTTTTAAGCTAACTTTAACTTAAGAAACTGTTATCCAGCCAGTTCTGTTACTTGGGGATTTCTGAATAAAATCTCTGAAAGATATTCTGAAATACGCTGGAATTTCTAATTGTCCCATGCTATGTATCTAGCTTCTACACTAAAACCTAAAGAATTCACCCGTATCCGCGCCGCCATGCCGTAATCGCAGTCCACCTGTACCACACTCGCTCCGCAAAACGACCGAAACCAACCCAACCAAAGAGCCAAAAACCACTCAGCGAAAGCTCATTAGTGTGATTCATCATGAAACGTCTCATTTGAGGCGCCACAGTCGTACATAGGTACAGCAGCGTTCTTTTGGATATCCTCCCTTACCACTGCTCTCACTACTCGACTCGCATCAACGAACAAGCAGCTTCTCCCTGACTGACGACCGACAACCACCACCGCACCGTGTATCGAACGATCGACGACGCCGCCGTCGTCGTCGGGCATATTTTGGCCAGATTTCTGTTGGCAATGGTCCACAACCCGCTTCCCCGTCTGGATGGGAAGGGTCAACCGACCGACCACCGCACCGATCGAAACATCTTCCAAGACGCAATAGCGACGCCCCACCAGCGTTGCCGTTGCCGTCGTCGATGTCAGAGGTGTCGAATTATGTGCCTCGTCCACGAAAAGGGGGATTGGGGAGGCATAAGATGAGATTCCCAGGTGTGGGTGAGACGCAAAGAACATGGCAGAAGTTGGTTGGATGGTTGACGTGTCGCTCTTTTTATAGAATTAAATAGCACAATGGGATGGATGTCCTCCGTCTGTGAGGAGGAGTGAGTCTGAATGGCGAATGAATGGGGTGTTGGGTGGTGTTCATTCTGTCTTGTTTCGATTGTATTATGTGATCGGGATCCGCGGGAGGGGCTGATTGGGGGGCAAGTGGCGAGAGCTACACGGAACATAAAATGTGGCGTCGTACGGTTTATTTACGTTCTCGGTTCGATCTATCTGTCGTCGTTTCGAAAGACAATTCTCTAAACAATATACCCTTGAGGGCAAGAAGACGCGAACAAGAGATGAAAATACACGTGTCGCGGGAAATGAAAGCGGTTTTGATTGGAATTGAAAAGGGCCTTGGGGCAGATGTGGTTACATCTAGAGATACTTTTTTTTGGTGGTTTGAAGATACTGTCAGAAACCGATATCTCAGGTTGATGGCGAGGTCGTTTCAATTGAGAATCAGTATCTTATATGGTTCGGAGGAATTATGTTATGGTTTTTTGAAATGTTATAGCCGAATTACCTTTTCCTCGTTTCTGATGGAGAGAATGTTTTGGAGTTTTCGTATCGTTATATTTACATTGTGTATCTTGCAGTTTTTTTTATCATTGCAAAAAATATGTTTCGATTTTATGTATCATTTGTGATTTCCTTTTTTGTTGACTTTTATTTACTTTTTATTTTTTTTTTGTTTTCTCGTACACCAAACTGTACTGAAAGGCTATATGTTCACTCAAAAAACAAATTTTTGATAGAAGGCCGGGAGGTTCAAGTCACATATACCAATCAACTAATTGGGATGATGTCTGTATGTGTGTATGTATGTGTGTGTATGTATGTCTGTGCGCAAAATAAGTTCACTTACTTTTAAGGCCTTTTCCATTGGCCGATTTTTCGGATTATAGCTCGAATCGAACCGGAATTTTACCGCATTGTTTGCTATAGAAAATGGTCCGGATCGGTCAAGGCGTTTCGGAGTTATGGCCATTTCAGTGACCCGGACCATCACCGGTAGAACTAGCCGTATATAAAACTGAACCAAGCCCCATAAGATACATGGGAATTTTGTGTGGAAAACATCACTGGAGACCAGAATTTCCACGACGTCGACCTAAAATTCAAGATGGCAGCCTAATATTCAAGATGGCGGCTCCAAATTAAGAATGGCGGCTATTTGAGATGGTTAAGATGCTCCAAAACCATTCAATATGGGTATATTTGGTATTGGGAAGATGTCCAAAGTCCAGAAACGGCGACCAGAAAATCCAAGATGGCTGCTCCAACTTCAAGATGGCGGATGTTTAATGGTGTTTTAGGCCCTAAAACCAAGCAATATCGGTATATTTGGTATGAGGAAGATGTCTGGAGCTTAAAAATTACGACTGAAATATCCAAGATGATGGTATAATAATCAAGCTGGCAAGACATAAATTTTTTAACACCTGCCCTCAAATGTTCAGTTTCTGAATCTATGCCAAAGTACTCTTTACCTAACATGTTTTATTAGTGAATTGATACCTACGACGAACAACCGCTTATTTTGACTTCATCTTCGACCCCGTCATTATCCGAGCCAAACTCCAAGAAAGTCCTGACGAGCAAAGCCAATCTTCCACCAACACAGAGAGGAACGAAGCTGCGACGAGGCTTTGAGCTTTTGTCTGTAAGCACCCTGCTAGGCAGGCTTGATCGTTACCCGGTTACAGGGGTACTTGACCTCATTAAACACGCTCATCACGGTTCTCGTATGTACCAACGTAAACATTGCTGAGGCAGGCAGGCACGCAGTACACTCTCACACGCCAGACGACCTCACTCAACTTTTTAACAAGCACCCTACCACCATCAGGTTCTCTTATATGTAGTCCTGGGTATTGCGACGAGCATCACTCTTCGTATACGTACGTATGCTACCTAACTCAACGAATGCGAAAAACCTACAACAACACGACAGGAGATAAGCTGGTGACGAGCAACAACCTTGGAGGTAGGGTAAAGTGGGACGAAATTTAGTTGAAATATTAGCATGAACTGATTCAAGCATTTCTCGGTGAATTGTGGCAGGATATCTAAACTTTATCTCTATTAAATTATTATTACAAGTATACCTCGATTTAGGTGACCCTCGATTATATAGACCCTTGATTTTTTGTACTTCGATTTATATTTTTGAATGGTAATATTTTTAATATCTAATCAGTTTAAAACTTGCAATTTGTATTATTTTATTATGCAGAGGTTTTCAACTTTTTGACTCACGGAGCACTTCATATCAAAAAATTGATTTGAGGAGCACCCATGACAGCGCCAAAGCGCATCTCATGTCATACTTAGTTTTGAATATTTACCTTAATCTCATGCTTCCCTTTCTGTCTTCATTCCCTTTCTGTCTTTCATAATGGCCATTTGGCATAACGAGGATTATGCACATTCTTACGAGGCTGTGTTTTCTAGAAGGCTGTTCTTTGTATTATGCCAAACGGCATTACGCCAAATGACCACTATGCTAAATGGCCTTTATGCCAAATGACATTATGCAAACGGCGTTATGCCAAATGGCATTATGCCAAATGGGATAGAGCCTTCATTATTTATAAATATCTCTCGCTTTAACGATGACCACGATAAGCAGAGTATATGGAGTGATTCTCTGGCAATATTTTTTACAGATCCCTCAGCAATGACAACATTTTTGGAGAATGCATGCAAACTGCCCATTCACCAGACTTTTCCTTAAGGACAGACTTGTTAGAATCCCAAAATGGTCGCCACAATGGCCGACTTTAGCACCTACTCACGATTTCGTGCGCACAAATCTCTTCGTAAACAAAACTAGCGCATATGATCTTTTTATTTTAAGCTAATTGCAAGTGAGCATGAACAGAATTATAAAATGCACTGTTGTTTGAAGCTTGCTTCTTGAGATTTGTGCGTCTGAAATTCTGATGCACTGTTGAAGCGGGATTTCAAGACGTTTGTCCTTAAAGCTTTCCAACAAACTTCCTTCAAGATTTCTAATGACTTCCTCACAGAGAATTGTAATATGCCTATTCCTGAAATGTTTGGTAGATACCTTATCCCAAGTAACATTTCTTAGCCAAATGGACCAGAAGAGCTCTTTAGGACCATCTTAAAAACAATATAAAAGCTAGAAGGTTTTATGACAGCTCCACAAGCCTAATTGGCCATGAAAATGTTGCTTAGGATACTATCTTAGCGTGTATTCAGCTGATTGAATTCCAAAATTTATTACAAATTCCATAAAAAGGACATTGTAATGCTTCGGCAGATTACTGACGAGATGTGCCGTGGATTGCCAGTCATTGCCATGGATAAATTTCTAGAGCAATCTCTGAAGGAACTGCTGGAACAACTTCTGAAAGAATCCATGAAACAACTTTTGAAGAAACCCTGCTGGAATTTCTGAAGTAATTTTAAGAATATTGAAAAAGTCTATAAAGATATTTCCGAAAGTATCGTTGGAGAAAAATTTAGGAGGAATTTAAAAAAAAAATCTGAAGTAAATTATAAAAGAACTCCTAAAAGAAATTCTAAAAAAACAGGAATATTTAAGGAAGCCAAAGTTGGGTTCCTTCTGAGCTAACAACTCTTGGTGAAATACCTAACAAAACATCTTAATGAGATATTTTGAAAAAAAAAAAAATCCTGTACAAATCCCCTCCAGACATCTTCGCCACACCAAACATAACCATATAGCAAGGTTTCATGACCTAAAACTCCATTAAACAGTCGCCATCTTAAATTTTCCTCCGGCATCTTGAATGTTGAGCCGCCATCTTGAATGTCTAGGACGAAATTTTTAAACTTCAGACATCTTTCCCATACCAATCATATCCAATATTGCATAATTCTCGAGCCTAAAACTATTGAACAGCCACCATCTTGAGTTTGGAGCCGTTATCTTGAATATTAGGCTGCCATCTTAAATTTTGGGCCGACATCGTGGAATTTCTGGTCTCCAGTGTCGATATACGCACTAAATTCGTCAACCATGGTAAAAGTTACAAAAATCGCCTACAGTTTGATGTGTCGCATGATGGGACTTGGTTCAGTTTTATATATGTATGGCCAGTTCTACCGGTGCTGGTCCGGATCACTGAAATGGCCATAACTCCGGAACGCCTTGACCGATCTGGACCATTTTCAATAGCAAACCATGCGGTAAAACTCCGGTTCGATTCGAGCTATAATCCGAAAAATCGGCCAACGGGAAGTGCCTTAAAAGTGAGCGAACTTATTTTGCGCACAGACATACACACATACAGACATCATCTCAATTCGTCGAACTGAGTTGATTAGTATGAGACTTAACCCTCCGAGCCTTTTTTCGAAAAATCGTATATTGAGTGAACATTTAGTCTTTCCAGTACACTTACTGTACGAGAAAGGCAAAATGCTTCATATATCCATATTTTTCATTTTAGGGTTGAGCACCGTGACTTTTTGGAGATCGACTTTTATTGGGACAGCCTATTTTGGATTCACTTCAATAGTATCTTGCCATATACTTAATTCCACCAAATTGTGAAAGCAATTTTGAAAAACTGTGGTAGCATCTTCTTTTAGTCTTTTGAAGCCAGACTGTTTTCCTTTGGAATTAATTATGGAATTAACTAATTATATTTATAATGATCGGATTCATCGCCGTGGTCGCATATGACCCCTCTGGTCTCAAAAGGTTAAGATTAATTATAGACCTAAATACAAGATTGGAATGATTGGAAATAACTTCTGGTAGAAATAAATTCAAAATTCTTGTTGTTATTATAAAACCCATCAGCGGGACATACTTTACGTGATTTCAAAATCATTTCGCAGGCCGCACAAATTCTACTAAACAGCCGCAATTTGGTAATCGCTGCTTTAGAATTACCAACTACTACTAAATCATTGCAAACAATTGCATGAAAAAAAAAAGAAGAAAAATAAATAGTGCGATAAACATCATAAGATTTTATTTTTATTATTAGTGCTTTAAGTAACTGTCTACTGGCAAGATGTTTGCAATATGTTGTGGTTCTAACTGGAATGATTCCAGCTTAATATAGAATTACTTCCACTCAAACTCGTTACATTTTTTTTAATTTCGATTAGCCAGTCTTGTGCAACATCACAATAAATTTAACTGAAAATTTTGAAAAAAAAATCATCGAAAAAATTCTGACGAATGGAGAGTCAAATCGATCCTGCTGAATAATTATGTCTATTTCTGTGGAGCATTTTTCAAGATATTTTGAACAATTCTCCGTGAAGCGTTTCAAAGCATTGTAGGAATATTCCTGTTCAGTTTTGTTGTAAATTTTCGAAGATAATATTAAAAACAATTCATGATTCTCTTGAAAAAAATTCAAGAAAATTCTACCGGAATTCAGAAGAATTTTAGGAATTATTGGAATTGATTCTTTTTACCATACATACGACCTAACCAGAACTGATGAAACATTTTTGAAAAACTCTAGCAAGAACTTTCGGCGGATTATTTAAAGCGTTTAGACTCATTTTTTGTAAGTATGGTTGAGTTCTAGAGATTTTCTTTCCGAATTAAGAATGCATTTCAGAAGAAATTAGCGGAGAAGTTAAAATAGATCTAGAGATTATTTTTCACATTTTTTGCCTTTCTCGTACACTAAGTGTACTGGAAAGGCTATATGTTCACTCCAAAAATGACTTTTTGATAGAAGGCCCGGAGGGTCGAGTCGCATATACCAATCAACTCAGCTCGACGAATTGAGGTGATGTCTGTGTGTGTGTATGTGTGTACGTGTAGAAAAAAACTCACATCACATTTTGGTAGTAAACCTCAACCGATTTTAATGACCGACAATTCATTCGAAGCGGAATCTGGTCCTAGTGTTTCATATTGAAGATGATTCGGATCGGTCCAGCTGTTCCGGAGTTATGGCCATTTAGGTGTTCCGGATCAGTACTCTTGAAAGGGGTCATACATAAAAATGTAACAAACTCATACATGCGACACATCAAACTGCGGCATTTTCGATAGCCTGATAAACAGTTAGCAAGAAAACAATCTCAGACCATATCAGAACCGGTAGTGTTCCGGCACCGGTTCCGGATGTCCCGCCGGAAGTGGCCATATATAAAAGTTAATCAAATCCATGCATGCGACATATAAAAGCGCGGCTTTTTTGATAACCTAATGAAAGCTAACAAGAAAATAGTCTCAGTCCATATCAGAACCGGTAGCATTCCAGAATCGGTTCCGGATGTCCCGCTGGAAGTGGCCAAATATAAAAATAATCCAAAACTATGCATGCGACACATCTAATCGCGGTAATTTCGATATCCTGATGAACAGTTAACAAGAAAACAGTCTCAGACCGTATCTGGACCGGTAGCGTTCCGGAACCGGTTCCGGATGTCCCGCTAGAAGTGGTCAAATACAAAAGTGATCCAAACCCATGCATGCGGCACATCAAACTGCGGCATTTTCGATAATCTGATGAACAGTTAGCAAGAAAACAGTTTCAGACTATATTTAAACCGGTTCTGGATGTCCCGTCGGAAGTGGCCAAATATAAAAGCGAACCATATCCATGCATGCGACATATCAAAGCGCGGCTTTTTTGATAACCTAATGAAACCTGGCAAGAAAATAGTCTCAGATCATATCTGAACCGGTAGTGTTCCAGAACCGGTTCCAGGTGTCCCGCCGAAAGAGGCCAAATATAGAAGTGAACCAAATCCATGCATGCGACATATCAAAGCGACAACTTGATGACCGCTTATCAAGGAAGTAGGCTAAGATCACATAAAAGACTGCCAGTAGTTCCGAAACTAGTTCCGGATTTCCCTCGAAAAGCGGCTTAATATAAAATTGAAACAAACCCATGTTAACGATACCTAAAATCACGGCTTTTTAGGTAACATGATGAACAGTTGCAAGAAAATAAACGCAAGCCATATCAGTGTGTAACGGAATCGATTCCGGGTGTCCCGCCAGAAATGGTCAAATGTAAAAGAGAACCGATACATGCGACATATCAATGACTTATACAGTAACATGATAAACGGTTACCCAGCAAATAATCTCACACCATATTTTGGGGAACCGGTAGTGTTCTAGAACTGGTGACGAGACGAGTAACCCGCCGGAAGTGGTAAAATATAGAAGTTTTTGATAATCTGATGAACGGTCAATAAGAAAATAGTCTCAGGCCACATCTTAGTTCTAATAGTATTTAGTGATTAAATAGAAGTGATTAAATAGAAGTGGACCAAAATCATGCATGCGACACATAAAATCGCGGCTTATTCAAAAATTTGCCGAACAGTTAGCAAGAAAATAACCTCAGATCACATTAGCATTCGGCTTTTTAGGTAACCCGATGATCAGTTGACAAGAACATAGTCTCAGACCATATTTGAGACAACCGGAATCGGTTCCAGGTGTCCCGCCGGAAGTAGTCAAACGCAAAATTGAACAAAACCCATGCAAGCTACACATCAAATAGCGGAATTTTAAAAGTGAACAAAAGCGACAAATCAAATCGTGGTTTTTTGATAGCCTTTAAACGTTGGGTGAAACTATTATAAGTGAAGACATGGTCAAAGTCTTCATATATGCAAGAGAACAAAATCGTAACCAAAGCGATCTCATCAAATCACACCATTTCAGATTCCTGCGGTGTAAATATATAGTAGGATGGATCAACGTTTTATGGTTAAATTATTATTTGATCACATCAACACCGATTAAAGTTTTTTCAATCTTCAATCTCCTTTTCTTGATCTTGACCTGGCTTTGCTAAGTAATTTTCGATACTGCTCACAATTTGGGTACGGCTGGTTGAGCCCTCGCTCTTCTCATTGCGATTGAAAATTGAATGAAAAATTACCATTTCCCGCATTTTTTCTAGTAAGGACCAATGATAACATAATATAGCCTGAAGTGTGCTGGAAAAAAAAATTGTCGAAGATCACAAAGTGATCTGTGATTGTGAATGAAGTCAACCTTCTTCATGCATTAGCTGCCGCTCACCCCGCTGCCGAAGTGCCTGGAATGGGGTCATAATGACCCCAATGAACGACTAGGGATAAGGTGGTCAAGCAGTCAACTGAGAGGTCTGATATTGTTTAGCTCTGTTTTGCTGTTGATCATAACATCGGAATATGTACCATCAATAAGTTTCCCTAATTGATGATGGCTTTGTTAAAATTGTTGCTTTACTATATGAAGTGTTCACAGGACTCAGGAATATTTTGGCTAACGTCGATGGAAAGATCATAAGTACATATTGGACGAGAAAGGCATTATTACCACTAGGTGGATTAATCTTGTTTTTTTTTCTCATACATTTTCTGTATCAATATAATAAAAAATCGTTCGAGATTTCTGCCATTATTTTCTGGAAATTTTAAAGGAATTTCTATTAAAAATGATATTAGAAAAAACCTTGATTATGTTGGCTCAAGTAATATTTATTAATGAATGGTTAAAACAAATGGATGAGTGTGTTGGAAATTAAAACAACTTTAACATTATTTAGAACTGGACTTCCTTAGGATTCGACTGTTAATGTTAATTTTGGAAGACTTGTCATTTTTCGAATTTTATGTTTTTCATATAAGTGTGGGCCACCCTAATACGCCCTTTTCAAATGGTAGTCTAGATAAATGTTAGATTATGCAAAATTGCTTCTTCAACAATTTTTTAAACATCCATAAAGTTTCATTGGTTGAGGAGAGGCTAATGAACCTATATATGGCCATGTTGGCACGAAACACGATGAAAAATATTCACTCAATGTGGACATGAAAAAAGTTTTTGTTAGAAAAACTTTTTTCCCTTATATATGTCACAGCAACATTGTTTGGAGAAAATGTAGGTAATTGAAATACCTTTTTTCAGAAAAAAAAATCATCGATTTAAAAACATAGGGTTTTTTGTAATATCGATTTAATTTTTTAAAACCTTTATTTTTAAGTGTAGGAATTAATTTTGTATTTTTAAGATATTTTTCTAAAAAACTTCCTGGAATTTCACGATAGTCCGCCATACAACACTTTTTTGTAGGTCTTGTCATTTTTGAGCTACATCGATTTGAAAAAAATCTATGAAAAAAAATCAGGCCCTCTTCAAATGTTACTCTTGAAAAATTTTGAAAAACAAAACATGCAAAGTTGCTTAGAAAGACCTATTGTTTATGTCCACAAAGTTTCGTTCGATTCTGAGAGGGGAATGATCGGAAAACCTCAAAATTGTTCGATATCTCTCTCCAAAAACTTCAGAATTATAAGTTTCTAGTCGATATCAATAAAAAAAAAGTGAAAATTAGAGCAATGCAAAAATGTGCGAAACCGTGTAATTTATAACTTCATTTCGAAACCTTCTCCAACTTCATATTTTCCCCCACTTCACTCTATTGTGACGTGGTTCCTTTTTTCCCATCCCTTCTAGAGTAGGCAGGGGCAAAGACGTCGCAAAAGGATCTCCACTCCCCTGAAGACAGCGGCGGCACGGCAACCTGTGGTGACGAAACGTGATAAAACTCTCACCGCCGCCATACTCGAGCAACATCTCAGGTGGAAAAGGTGCGCTTAATTGGCACAAGTGAACTGGGGAACTAGGGAAGGTGGAGAGAGGTGAATACACATCTGTAGCCCTGCCATCGACGAACTTCAAGGGATTAGCCGAGTGGTTGATGGAGGGATTAAATCGAAAAATGAGAGGCGATGGAAGCACTTCACCCTTGTTGATTGAAATAGAGTGGATGAGATCTGGGTCGCCAGAAATTGCGGATCGATGAGTTTACGTACCAATTGAGAGTTTCAGTCGTTTCGCTACAGTCTGATGTTTAGCCAGCGTACCAACCTGTGGAGCAGATAAAGAGAAATGGAATTTGATAAGTAATATATTCGTAAACCAAAAGAAAAAAGAAGAAAAAAAAACAAAACAATTAATATATTCATTTTTTGATCAGGCAGTACTTTTGTTTAACGATTAATGATATTAACCGGCCTTGCGTTGAAATATCTTCGGTCAAGAAATAATCATAATATTATACACACATTTAAACAAACATATTTTTTTTAATTATTTTTATCTGTATTAACGAGATTTTTAGCCCTAGGCTAGTTCATTTCAGGACCCACGTTTTACTTTCCTTCCAATGGAAGAACTCGCATTTTGCGAGTGGGAGTGGGATTCGATCCCAGGTCCTCGGCGTGATAGTCACGTGCTTTAACCATCACACCAGATCCGCTCCAAACATACATAAAACATACACATATTTTTTTGTAAGTCAATTCATGAAGAGGGTTCGAAGCCTTTCAGTTCAGTTTTATATTTCCAAATGTAACCCATTAGATGATTTCATGATATGTCTTAAAGTTTAAGCTTCATATCTTCCATTCAAGGCTTTTCGTGGACAAAGCACATTCATTAGTCGAACATATATAAGATAAACAAATATCAGAAAACTTTTAATTTTCTACCCTTTGACTGCAATTCCACTAAACAGTTCCACTCTGGAAACGGCCTAATGCATAAGTCCACCCCACAGCTTCTTCCCGTGTCCGACTCTCAACTCACAAAACTTACTGGCACTGCCTCTCCGATTAATTAATGATGATCCGGAGCTTTCCGGACAACCCACCACTTGGCAAGTTTGTTGCGGAAAGCATCACAGCAGACGGAAAAGGACCGGGCCGGATGTCTAATTAGAAACTTTTCCCTTCTTCTCCCTCTAAGCCACTTACCCCAAAACAGCTCCTAATCTAGCTTGACCCCGTCGGGATTGATGATTCAGGGGAGAAACAACTATTTCACATAATTGTCGAGCTTAAGAGAAACGTCGGAGAACAAAAATATTACAAAGTTTTATTTGATCTTTACATCAAACCGAAAAAAAAAACTGAAAAAAATTTAAAAAATATGTAGAGTTTGTATGAAAGATGTAAATAGATAGAAAACAAGAAATAGAAGCAAACTGATCAATATATTTAAAAAAAAGACGATAAAACACTTAAGGTACGTAAAAAATAAAGAAAAAAAATATAATGAAAAATCATAAGATATCAATAAAAGAAGAAACAAATGCAGGAGACTAAAAATTCAGACATAGCTTGACATGTGTTCCACGATTATGATCCAATATATTCCTGAACACACCGTTTAACCCATCCCTCCCCATAATTTCACCCGTATGGCCTCAACCGTCCACGATTCAACTGTCATTCAGCTGCGTGTGCTGTCAAAGCTACCAAACATGGGCGCTTGTCCAAAGTTTGTAACCAAATTCCTTTCCAAGCAATCAACCAGACGACCGTTCGAATTCAAAGACAGTGGAGGAGGAGTTTCCGATTAGTAAAAACGGTTCATTAACCGCATGCGTCCCAATCCGTCCTTGTGGGGAAGTCACTCCAAAGTAGGTCCCAAACTATTTAACGGGTTGGTCACATTTGTCAAAAACACCCACGAAACTCTCGTCACGGTTAATTGATCACCCCCCTCCTATTTTTTTTGAAAAGGGTGAGCCTAAAATTGACAAACAGCTGCCTCCAGGCCGGTTCGAAAACTTAGGGTAGTATAGGTAACGTCAAGTGCCTGCTGTTACCACCGTGTGTCGCCACGCCAGCCAGCGGGACGGAGGAAAACTGCCAAAAAGCTTAACGATTCGGAACAATGTTGCCATTTCTGCTCATCAACAATTTGCTCTATTTTAGACTAACTACTCTGCGCGACTCGCGAGACGGATTCGGTGCATCCAGTTCCGACATGGTGTCCCGAGCTGAACGATGTTTGAGTACTGTCACATAAATAATCTGAAAGAGTGAACCAAGCTCTGGCTCTGGCTCTGGCTCTGCCTTGGCTCTGGCTCTGTGCTCTGGCTCTGTGCTCTGGTTCTGTGCTCTGGCTCTGTGCTCTGGCTCTGTGCTCTGGCTCTGTGCTCTGGCTCTGTGCTCTGGCTCTGTGCTCTGGCTCTGTGCTCTGGCTCTGTGCTCTGGCTCTGTGCTCTGGCTCTGTGCTCTGGCTCTGTGCTCTGGCTCTGTGCTCTGGCTCTGTGCTCTGGCTCTGTGCTCTGGCTCTGTGCTCTGGCTCTGTGCTCTGGCTCTGTGCTCTGGCTCTGTGCTCTGGCTCTGTGCTCTGGCTCTGTGCTCTGGCTCTGTGCTCTGGCTCTGTGCTCTGGCTCTGTGCTCTGGCTCTGTGCTCTGGCTCTGTGCTCTGGCTCTGTGCTCTGGCTCTGTGCTCTGGCTCTGTGCTCTGGCTCTGTGCTCTGGCTCTGTGCTCTGGCTCTGTGCTCTGGCTCTGTGCTCTGGCTCTGTGCTCTGGCTCTGTGCTCTGGCTCTGTGCTCTGGCTCTGTGCTCTGGCTCTGTGCTCTGGCTCTGTGCTCTGGCTCTGTGCTCTGGCTCTGTGCTCTGGCTCTGTGCTCTGGCTCTGTGCTCTGGCTCTGTGCTCTGGCTCTGTGCTCTGGCTCTGTGCTCTGGCTCTGTGCTCTGGCTCTGTGCTCTGGCTCTGTGCTCTGGCTCTGTGCTCTGGCTCTGTGCTCTGGCTCTGTGCTCTGGCTCTGTGCTCTGGCTCTGTGCTCTGGCTCTGTGCTCTGGCTCTGTGCTCTGGCTCTGTGCTCTGGCTCTGTGCTCTGGCTCTGTGCTCTGGCTCTGTGCTCTGGCTCTGTGCTCTGGCTCTGTGCTCTGGCTCTGTGCTCTGGCTCTGTGCTCTGGCTCTGTGCTCTGGCTCTGTGCTCTGGCTCTGTGCTCTGGCTCTGTGCTCTGGCTCTGTGCTCTGGCTCTGTGCTCTGGCTCTGTGCTCTGGCTCTGTGCTCTGGCTCTGTGCTCTGGCTCTGTGCTCTGGCTCTGTGCTCTGGCTCTGTGCTCTGGCTCTGTGCTCTGGCTCTGTGCTCTGGCTCTGTGCTCTGGCTCTGTGCTCTGGCTCTGTGCTCTGGCTCTGTGCTCTGGCTCTGTGCTCTGGCTCTGTGCTCTGGCTCTGTGCTCTGGCTCTGTGCTCTGGCTCTGTGCTCTGGCTCTGTGCTCTGGCTCTGTGCTCTGGCTCTGTGCTCTGGCTCTGTGCTCTGGCTCTGGCTCTGGCTCTGGCTCTGGCTCTGGCTCTGGCTCTGGCTCTGGCTCTGGCTCTGGCTCTGGCTCTGGCTCTGGCTCTGGCTCTGGCTCTGGCTCTGGCTCTGGCTCTGGCTCTGGCTCTGGCTCTGGCTCTGGCTCTGGCTCTGGCTCTGGCTCTGGCTCTGGCTCTGGCTCTGGCTCTGGCTCTGGCTCTGGCTCTGGCTCTGGCTCTGGCTCTGGCTCTGGCTCTGGCTCTGGCTCTGGCTCTGGCTCTGGCTCTGGCTCTGGCTCTGGCTCTGGCTCTGGCTCTGGCTCTGGCTCTGGCTCTGGCTCTGGCTCTGGCTCTGGCTCTGGCTCTGGCTCTGGCTCTGGCTCTGGCTCTGGCTCTGGCTCTGGCTCTGGCTCTGGCTCTGGCTCTGGCTCTGGCTCTGGCTCTGGCTCTGGCTCTGGCTCTGGCTCTGGCTCTGGCTCTGGCTCTGGCTCTGGCTCTGGCTCTGGCTCTGGCTCTGGCTCTGGCTCTGGCTCTGGCTCTGGCTCTGGCTCTGGCTCTGGCTCTGGCTCTGGCTCTGGCTCTGGCTCTGGCTCTGGCTCTGGCTCTGGCTCTGGCTCTGGCTCTGGCTCTGGCTCTGGCTCTGGCTCTGGCTCTGGCTCTGGCTCTGGCTCTGGCTCTGGCTCTGGCTCTGGCTCTGGCTCTGGCTCTGGCTCTGGCTCTGGCTCTGGCTCTGGCTCTGGCTCTGGCTCTGGCTCTGGCTCTGGCTCTGGCTCTGGCTCTGGCTCTGGCTCTGGCTCTGGCTCTGGCTCTGGCTCTGGCTCTGGCTCTGGCTCTGGCTCTGGCTCTGGCTCTGGCTCTGGCTCTGGCTCTGGCTCTGGCTCTGGCTCTGGCTCTGGCTCTGGCTCTGGCTCTGGCTCTGGCTCTGGCTCTGGCTCTGGCTCTGGCTCTGGCTCTGGCTCTGGCTCTGGCTCTGGCTCTGGCTCTGGCTCTGGCTCTGGCTCTGGCTCTGGCTCTGGCTCTGGCTCTGGCTCTGGCTCTGGCTCTGGCTCTGGCTCTGGCTCTGGCTCTGGCTCTGGCTCTGGCTCTGGCTCTGGCTCTGGCTCTGGCTCTGGCTCTGGCTCTGGCTCTGGCTCTGGCTCTGGCTCTGGCTCTGGCTCTGGCTCTGGCTCTGGCTCTGGCTCTGGCTCTGGCTCTGGCTCTGGCTCTGGCTCTGGCTCTGGCTCTGGCTCTGGCTCTGGCTCTGGCTCTGGCTCTGGCTCTGGCTCTGGCTCTGGCTCTGGCTCTGGCTCTGGCTCTGGCTCTGGCTCTGGCTCTGGCTCTGGCTCTGGCTCTGGCTCTGGCTCTGGCTCTGGCTCTGGCTCTGGCTCTGGCTCTGGCTCTGGCTCTGGCTCTGGCTCTGGCTCTGGCTCTGGCTCTGGCTCTGGCTCTGGCTCTGACTCTGGCTCTGCTCTGGCTCTGGCTCTGGCTCTGGCTCTGGCTCTGGCTCTGGCTCTGGCTCTGGCTCTGGCTCTGGCTCTGGCTCTGGCTCTGGCTCTGCTCTGGCTCTGCTCTGGCTCTGCTCTGGCTCTGCTCTGGCTCTGCTCTGGCTCTGCTCTGGCTCTGCTCTGGCTCTGCTCTGGCTCTGCTCTGGCTCTGCTCTGGCTCTGGCTCTTCTAGTCTCGTCTAGTCTCGTCTAGTCTCTTCTAGTCTCTTCTAGTCTCTTCTAGTCTCTTCTAGTCTCTTCTAGTCTCTTCTAGTCTCTTCTAGTCTCTTCTAGTCTCTTCTAGTCTCTTCTAGTCTCTTCTAGTCTCTTCTAGTCTCTTCTAGTCTCTTCTAGTCTCTTCTAGTCTCTTCTAGTCTCTTCTAGTCTCTTCTAGTCTCTTCTAGTCTCTTCTAGTCTCTTCTAGTCTCTTCTAGTCTCTTCTAGTCTCTTCTAGTCTCTTCTAGTCTCTTCTAGTCTCTTCTAGTCTCTTCTAGTCTCTTCTAGTCTCTTCTAGTCTCTTCTAGTCTCTTCTAGTCTCTTCTAGTCTCTTCTAGTCTCTTCTAGTCTCTTCTAGTCTCTTCTAGTCTCTTCTAGTCTCTTCTAGTCTCTTCTAGTCTCTTCTAGTCTCTTCTAGTCTCTTCTAGTCTCTTCTAGTCTCTTCTAGTCTCTTCTAGTCTCTTCTAGTCTCTTCTAGTCTCTTCTAGTCTCTTCTAGTCTCTTCTAGTCTCTTCTAGTCTCTTCTAGTCTCTTCTAGTCTCTTCTAGTCTCTTCTAGTCTCTTCTAGTCTCTTCTAGTCTCTTCTAGTCTCTTCTGGTCTATTCTAATCTCTTCTTCTTCTTATTCTCTATGGCTCTACGTCCCCACTGGGACTTGGCCTGCCTCACTTCAACTTAGTGTTCTTTTGAGCACATCCACAGTTATTAATTGAAGGGCTTTCTTTGCCTGCCATTGCATGAATTTGTATATTGTGAGGCAAGGACAATGATACACTATGCCCAGGGAGTCGAGAAAATTTTTCCGACTGGAACGGGAATCGAACCCGCCGTCTCCGGATTGGCGATTCATAGCCTTAACCACTAAACTAACTGGAGACCCCTCTAATCTCTTCTAGTGGTATCATCTAGTTTTTTCTATTCCCTTTTAGTCACTTCTAGTCTCTTTTAGTATGTTTAAGTATCTTCTAGTATCTTCTTATATCTTCTACTCTCTTTTAGTACCTTTTAGTATCTTTTAGTCTGTTCTAGTCTCCTCTAGTCTCTTCAAGTCTGTTCAAGTCTCTTCTAGTCTCTTCTAGTCTCTTCTAGTGGTATCATCTAGTTTTTTCTATTCCCTTTTAGTCACTTCTAGTCTCTTTTAGTATCTTTAAGTATCTTCTAGTATCTTCTTATATCTTCTACTCTCTTTTAGTACCTTTTAGTATCTTTTAGTCTGTTCTAGTCTCCTCTAGTCTCTTCAAGTCTGTTCAAGTCTCTTCTAGTCTCTTCTAGTCTCTTCTAGTCTCTTCTAGTCTCTTCTAGTCTCTTCTAGTCTCTTCTAGTCTCTTCTAGTCTCTTCTAGTCTCTTCTAGTCTCTTCTAGTCTCTTCTAGTCTCTTCTAGTCTCTTCTAGTCTCTTCTAGTATCTTCTAGTCTCTTCAAGTCTCTTCTAATCTCTTCTAGTCTCTTCTAGTCTCTTCTAGTCTCTTCTAGTCTCTTCTAGTCTCTTCTAGTCTCTTCTAGTCTTTTCTTTTCACTTCTAGTCTCTTCTTTCTTCTAGTCTCTTCTAGTCTGTTCTTCTCACTTCTAGTCTCTTATAGTCTCTTCTAGTCTCTTCTAGTATTTTCTAGTCTCCTTTAGTCTCTTCTAATTTCTTCTCGTCTCTTCTAGTCTCTTTTAGTATCTTCTAGTCTCTTCTGGTCCCTTCTAGTTTCATCTAGTCTCTTCTAGTCTATTCTAATCTCTTCTAATCTCTTCTAGTCTCTTCTAGTCTCTTCTAGTCTCTTCTAGTCTCTTCTAGTCTCTTCTGGTCTCTTCTGGTATCTTCTAGTCTCTTCTAGTCCCTTCTAGTCTCTTCTAGTCTCTTCTAGTCTCTTCTAGTCTCTTCTAGGTCTCTTCTAGTCTCTTCTAGTCTCTTCTAGTCTCTTCTAGTCTCTTTTAGTCTCTTCTGGTATCTTCTAGTCTCTTCTAGTCCCTTCTAGTCTCTTCTAGTCTCTTCTAGTCTCTTCTAGGTCTCTTCTAGTCTCTTCTAGTCTCTTCTAGTCTCTTCTAGTCTCTTCTAGTCTCTTCTAGCCTCTTCTAGTCTCTTCTAGTTTTTTCTCGTCTACTCTCGTTTCATCTCATCTCTTTCGCCTTCTCGTTTGCTCTTGCCTTTCTCGTCCTTTTCTGTCTCTTCTCGTCTTTTCATGTATTTTTCGCTTTTCCTCTTATCGTCTGTTTTCGTTTTTTTTTGTATGCTCTTGTTTCCTTTTCTCTTATCGTTTCTTTTTTTTTCTTCAATATTTACTCCTTTTTCACTTCTTTTTCCTTTTCTCTTTTTATTATATTATCGTTCCGGTTTCAGTTATTCACAATTTAACCACTCACCGTTTTACGCTTTTGCTTTTAATAATTCCAAATCGAAATCATATTATTCTCGGGCTATGGTACACTTTTGTTGTCATCGGTTGCCACGTTGTCATCACCAGTCGTCTGCACTCAAGTAGCTGGTTTCAGTCGGACAGTGGCGCGGTCCCGTCTCCGGCATCGTAATCGAAATCAGTCAGTGCGAGATGGAGTGATTTTCAACGAAATTGCAAATTTGTGTACGCGCGCACAGACACACGCAGCGAAAGTACAACTTTGCTTCAATGGATGAGCACAATTTACGAGACAGTAGCACAGTACAGACAACGCAATGAGCACTCGCGGCTGCCTGAAGGTACCAAATTTCCCCAAATGCAACCATTCGTCGTTCGGTCGACGATGGTTTCGAGGGTGAAATTGGAAAACTGCATCGGGAGGAAAATGAGCTTTAGTTTGTTGCAAACCCGTTTATTCGTTTGCTCGAAATGAAGCATTCTACAATGCAGAGATTGTTGCGAATTATGTCCCATATATGCTTGTTGACACTATCAACTTGAAATCGACGAAAACTGTCGAATAGAATTTCTTTTGAAAATTGTCAATAGAAAATTGTCAGTAGAAAATTGTCAACTGAAAATTGGCAATAGAAAACGGTCAATTGAAAATTATTGATAATTATCAAATAAAAAATGTCAATTGAAAATCGTCGATTAAAAATCGTTAATTGAAAATTGTCTATTGAAAATTTTCAATTGAAAATTTTCAATTGAAAATTGTTAATTCAAAATTTTTAGTTGAAAATTGTCAATTGCAAATTTTAAGTCGAAAATTGTCAATTGCGAATTGTCAATTGAAAAATGTCAATTGAAAATAGTCAATTAAAAATTGTGAATTGAAAATTGTCAATTGAACACTGTCAATTGAAAATTGTCAACTAATTGAAAATTGTCAATTGAAAATTGTCAATTGAAAATTGTCAATTGAAAATTGTCAATTGAAAATTGTCAATTGAAAATTGTCAATTGAAAATTGTCAATTGAAAATTGTCAATTGAAAATTGTCAATTGAAAATTGTCAATTGAAAATTGTCAATTGAAAATTGTCAATTGAAAATTGTCAATTGAAAATTGTCAATTGAAAATTGTCAATTGATAATCATCGATGGATGATTATCAATTGGTTACTGTCAATTGTCAATTGAAAATTGATAATGAAAAAATGTCAATCGAAAATTGTCGTTTATTGTAAGCTGATGATAAAAACTCGCAGATTGTTGAAAATTTTCAACTGAATCCTGTCAGTTGAATATTATTAATTCATAAGAAAACCAACCCGCAAAAAAGTTTCCTTTCACAAAACAATGTCGCCACATAACTACCAAGGAGAAACTTTCCACAATTTATGATCCTTGAAACTGTACCTTTCCCCATTTCCCTTCTCCCAGTAAACTACTTCGAAATTTTCTCATAACTTTTTGCCAGTTATCAGGAAAGAATGCACCTCACCGTTTGTGAAGTAGAGCAATCGAGAGCAAGAATCCAAAATAATTACCCACAAGTAATAAAAGACAGCCAAACCACACCATACGGATGACGACGGAGGTAGACAAAACCTCCCCATTTTCTCTCCAAGAGTAACAACAACGGGAAAAAGAAGCAAAAGTATTTCGAGTTAAAAGAAATCTTGCCACGGTGACTGGTGGTGGCGGAGGGATGACGATTTTTCTGTGCGAAGCACCCCGAAAGAATCAACAACAACAACAAATTATGTTTCAAGAATGTTTGCTCGCGAAGGACGACCATTGTGCGAGGCGAGCGGGGTGAGAGTGAGGTGAGATCGGAGTGGAATGAAATTGTTTTACTCATGAGCCACTCACGGCTTTCGGAAGATGTCGAGGGGGATCACAGCGGTGGGCCACCACCGCCGCAGACGCTCTTCTGAACAATTTTTGTAATTAAATTTAACTTTATTTCGAGGATTTCTTTCTTTTTCGATTCGAGCGATGGGTGCGACGACGGAGCAGCGGGCACAGACACCGAGTTTGGCGTGGTGGCAGTAATAACAATCGTTGCGAAATTGACATCGTTGCAGTGCAGGTCTACGGAAACTGGGGTGACGACGTTGGAGATGCGTTTGGATCTTTTATTTGTTGAAGATAATACGCAGTTCAGATTGTTTGCATTAAATAAGAACTTTGATATGGAAATGATCAACAATGACGGTCACTTTTTTATATTTCAAGATAGAAGACAGCATGAAGTGCAATGGAAGCACTACAGAGGTTTTTTAATTGAAAAATGTTAAATGAAAACCGTCAATTGAAAACTGTCAATTCAAAACTGTCAATTGAAAATTGTCAATTGAAGCTTGTCAATTGGAAATTGTCAATTGAGACTTGTCAATTGAAAATTGTCAATTGAAAACTGTCAATTAAAACTTGTCAATTGAAAATTCTAAATTGAAACATGTCGTTTAAAAAATGTCAATTGAAAATTGTCAATTGAAAATTGTCAATTGAAAATTGTCAATTAAAAATTGTCAATTGAAAATTGTCAATTGAAAATTGTCAATTGAAAATTGTCAATTGAAAATTGTCAATTGAAAATTGTCAATTGAAAATTGTCAATTGAAAATTGTCAATTGAAAATTGTCAATTGAAAATTGTCAATGGAAAATTGTCAATTGAAAATTGTCAATTGAAAATTGTCAATTGAAAATTGTCAATTAAAAATTGTCAATTGAAAATTGTCAATTGAAAATTGTCAATTGAAAATTGTCAATTGAAAATTGTCAATTGAAAATTGTCAATTGAAAATTGTCAATTGAAAATTGTCAATTGAAAGTTGTCAATTGAAAATTGTCAATTGAAAATTGTCAATTGAAAATTGTCAATTGAAAATTGTCAATTGAAAATTGTCAATTGAAAATTGTCAATTGAAAATTGTCAATTGAAAATTGTCAATTGAAAATTGTCAATTGAAAATTGTCAATTGAAAATTGTCAATTGAAAATTGTCAATTGAAAATTGTCAATTGAAAATTGTCAATTGAAAATTGTCAATTGAAAATTGTCAATTGAAAATTGTCAATTGAAAATTGTCAATTGAAAATTGTCAATTGAAAATTGTCAATTGAAAATTGTCAATTGAAAATTGTCAATTGAAAATTGTCAATTGAAAATTGTCAATTGAAAATTGTCAATTGAAAATTGTCAATTGAAAATTGTCAATTGAAAATTGTCAATTGAAAATTGTCAATTGAAAATTGTCAATTGAAAATTGTCAATTGAAAATTGTCAATTGAAAATTGTCAATTGAAAATTGTCAATTGAAAATTGTCAATTGAAAATTGTCAATTGAAAATTGTCAATTCAAAATTGTCAATTGAAAATTGTCAATTGAAAATTGTCAATTGAAAATTGTCAATTGAAAGTTGTCAATTCAAAATTGTCTATTGAAAATTGTTCTTTGAAAATTGTCAGTTGAAAATTGTCAATTAAAAATTGTCAATTGAAAATTGTCAATTGAAAATTGTCAATTGTTAGTTGTCAATTGAAAATTGTCAATTGAAAAATGTCAATTGAAAATTCTCGATTGAAAAATGTCAATTGAACTAGAAAACTGGAAATATTTGAATGAAAACTGTCACCGAAAATTCTGAATTACCTGAAAACCCTAGATTGTTTACAACTTTCGCAATAACTCTTCGAGGAAATCGAGCGCTATCCTATAGAAAATGACCACTTCTAAAACTCCATAAAACCCATCCAAATTTCTCAATGAGTCTAGTCCTTCAAACAAACTTCTCTCATTTCATTTCTTAAAATTCATCACAGTTCTTCAACAAATCCCGAACCCAAAAAGAAAACACAAACCTCATCCATCGGCGGTCATCAGTTGTTCAGTGTGACGTTAATTACAGGTTGTTTGATCGGTTCCTCAAGCTGATAAATTGACTTCGGGTGCGGCCAAGTGGAAACTTGTGCCCGCGTCAAAAAAGAAAATAAGAATCTCGCTTCTGGAAATCGATGAATCACTCGGCGCAAGGACCGAGGGGAGAGCGGATCCTTCCTTCCCCGGAGAAGAAAGTTCAGAGACCGTGTCATTATTTCTTTTTGCACCGAGTCCTCGCCCCACCACCAGCAGCCACAGCAATCTCAATTTTCATATTAAAAAGTAATTAACTCGAATGCTTATTTACATTTCGCGTTCGGTTTGCGCTTCCCAACGGAGGAACGTTTGTGCGGCGAAGATGTTTTTTCTCCTATGCTCGGCGCTTTTCTTTTCGTTTTTTTTTTTTTTTTTGCTCTCCACTGGCAGTAACTAAAGTTATTTCAACGTTGGGGGCTGAAAAGCCACTCGAAGGCAACTCCAAAGGCAAAATAAAAGTTCTTTTCAGCTACTTGGGCGTTCTTGGGAAATGGGAAGTGACTTTTTCTGGGTGCGTTTCTTTTTCTTTCACATTTTTCTTCCAAGATCTTGGAGAGCTATTTCTGTCTGGCTTCAAGCAGCAATGCGGTGGTGATGATGGTGGCCAGGGGAAGGATATTTCTGGGAAAGGAGGAAAAAAAACTTCGCGTTGAAATTAAAAGTAATCCTTTGGCAAGGATAAGTGAAATCATTTCTCGAGGAAATCTGTGTGGGATGATCGGGAATGAATCACTGTCGATGCAAATCATTTCACTCAGAGTTATACTTTTTTTTCTATGGAGTGATAAAAAGGAATGATAAAAGTACATTATATCTGAGTTAAAACTCCATAAAACTTCAAAAACATCTGCCATCTAAAAAAATTTGTTTCGCCATCTTCAATTTCGAGCCGTCATATTGGATACTCTGCCATTTTCGTAATTCGGACATCTTTAAAATATCAAACAGCCTGAAGCTCATCAAAATTGTCGCCATCTTAAATATTGGGCAACCATCTTGGATTTTTGGACGCCATCTTGGATATTAGGCCGCTATATATTTTGGTTGCCACTTTTGGATGCCAGATATCTCTCAAATGCCAAATATACTCATACTGCATGATTGAGGAGTCTTAAACTCATCAGAACAACAGCCATCTTAAATTTATGGCCGCCATCTTGGATTTTGAGCTTCCATCTTTGGTGTTTCGATCGCCATTTTTAGACTCCAGACATCTTCCCCACACCAAATTTACCCATATTGCATGATTTTGAGACACAAAAACTCATCAAAACAGCCACCATCTTGAATTGTGGGCCGCCATCTTCGATTTTTGGTTGCCATCTTGGATATTAGGCCACCTTTTTGGATACTTTGATCGCTATTTTTGGGTTCCGATCATCTTTTCCACACAAACATTTCCAAACTGCATAGTTTTAGAGCCTAAAACTCATCAAAACAGTCGCCATCTTGAATGTTTGGCACCATCTTGGGTTTTGGTCACCATCTTAGATATTTTAATTTCCACCTTTGGATTCCAGACATCTTTTCCACACCAAATAAACCCATATTCAATTGTTTGAGAGTCTTAAACTCATCACAGCAGCCGCCATATTGAATTTCTGGTCGCCATGTTCGATTTTTGACTGCCATCATGGATATTAGGCCGCCAGTTTGGAAACTTTGACCGCTATTTTTGGGTTCCGATCATCTTTTCCACACAAACATTTCCAAACTGCATAGTTTCAAAGCCTAAAACTCATCAACAGCCGCCATCTTGAATTTTTGGCCGCCATGTTGAACTTCGAGCTGCCGTCTCCCTTATACCATATATATTCATTTTGCATGGTTTTAGAGCCTAAAGTTCAACAAAACAGTTGCGATCTTAAATTTTGAGCCGCCATCTTGGATTATAGGTCGCCATTTTTAATTTAAACCGACATCATGGATTTCTGGTCTCCATTGTTGAACTCCGCAAAAAAAAACGTCAAAGGTTACAAAAAAACAGCGCTATTTGATATGTCGCATGATGGGGTTCGGTTCAGTTTTATATATTGGGGCCAGTACCGCCGGTACTGGTCCAGATCACTAAAATGGTCATAACTTCGGAACGCCTCAACCGATTTAGACCATTTTTAAAAGCAAACAATGCGGCAAAATTTCAATTCGATTGGGGCTAAAATCCGTAAAATTTACCAGCGTGAAGTGCCTCTAAAGTGAATGAACTTTTTTATGCACAGACATACATACATACACACATACAGACGTCATCTCGTCGAGCTGAGTTGATTGGTATTTGTGACTTGAAAAAACATATAGCCTTTCTGTGGTGAACAAAGAATTTTCAACTTCATAACGACGGTTTCTGAAGAAAACTTTCCAAATCAATTGATTATCTTACAGATTACTGCAGAAAGGCATCCACGTGATACTCCAGGAGTGTCACAAAGTACCATTTCACTAAATTTGGCATGAATTGATTTACCAATTACTCCATGAATTTTCACAAATTATTTCAGAGATTCTGTTTATGAAATTCGGCCATAAATTGCTTCAGAAATTCCTCTGGATTCTTATTCCAAGATTTCTCTAGGCGTTCGTTTGAAGAATCTATTAGAGATTCTTTTAGAAAAACTGCCAAAAATTTCTTCTAAAAATCTTCTAAAAAATCTTTCTTGAAAAATTATTTCGGCAATTTGTCCGAGTATTTGGCCAAAAACTCCCTCATGAAGTCTTTCAAAAAATTTTCCATGGATTCATCCGGAAATTTTTTGAAATTCGTTCAGAAACGGGTGCAGAGAATACTTCAGAATTTTTTTTGGCCATATATTCTGAAATTTCTCCAGAGATTCCTTTAACAAAACTATCAGCGATGCCTTCTAAAACTATTCCAGAGTTTTTCGAAAATGTTTCAAAAGTTCCTTCAAGAATTTGTACTTTGTTTACTTTAAAAACTCTTCCAAGGATTTCACCAGAAACTCCCACAGCAACTTCCAATTTCTCCAGAAATTCCACTAGGGATTATTCCAGAAGTTTCACAAAGAGTTGTGTAAGAAAATTGTGTATGAGGTTCTGCGGAAATTCCTCTAGGGATTTAAAAAATACGTTGAAAATTTATCCTTATTCTCGGATCTAGAAAAACCGGCACTAGAAAGACTTTCCGAAAAATCCTTCAGAAATTCCTTTAAGCATTCCCTCATACGATCTTCCAAGGATTTATTCTAAAACTGTTTCCGGGATTTGTTTTTGAAATTGCTCCAGGCATTTTGATTTCTTAGATTTCTTTAGAAATTCCACCAGGGAGTCTTAAAAAAATGATGAGAACCATTCGGAAATTTACTGCAGGGATTCCTATAGAAACTCCTATGGGGTTTCGATCACAAATATTTTCGAGAGATTCTATCAGAAAATCTCACACGGCTTTTATTATAAATTCGACTAATAATTTCTTCTGAAATATCTTCAGATTATCTACCAGAGGTTTTCCTGGAAATTTCTCCAAGAATTACTTCGAAAAACCTTCCACAGATTTTTTTCATGGACCCTTGCTGAAATCAATTCTAGGATACATTTGAAAAATGAACCCCAGGGATTCATGAAGAAATTTTTTCAGAGACTCCTTTGGAAACTCATTGTAGGTTCACTTTAAAAAATCATGCAGGAAATCCTACAAAAAACAGTCGAAAATTCTTTCACAAAATATTCCAGAGATTCCTTTAGACTTCAGAATTCATCTACAAATTTCTTGGTTTTTTTTCATAGAGATTCCTCCAGTTTTTAAAAAACATTCATCTAAAAACCTTCCATGAACTTTCTCAAAAAAAAACTTCATGGATTTTATTTAGAAACAGGATTCACTAAGAATCAGAAATTCAGAATTTCTTCTAAATTTTCTCAGAAGCTCTCCAAGGGTTGCTTTACTAATTCTATAAGAGATTAATAAGAAAATTCCCCAGATTTCAACACATTCAATAAGATATTTTTTCAAGTAATTTCTCTTCAAGAATTGCTCCAAGGATTTCTTAAAAAAGTCTTTGAAAATTCTCCAAGGATTCCTTCAGAATTTTTTCCATATGTTCTTTCAAAGATATTTATGAGGATTTTTACGGAAGGGTTGTAAGACTTTCTTGCAGAGATCCTTGCAGAAATTAAACCGTGTAATCCTTTGTGTTTTTTTTTCAGAAAATCCTCCAGAATTTCCTCCAATAGTTTCCCCTAGAAATTTCTCTATGGATTCCTCCAG
Source organism: Aedes albopictus (assembly GCF_035046485.1). Taxonomy (NCBI): domain Eukaryota; kingdom Metazoa; phylum Arthropoda; class Insecta; order Diptera; family Culicidae; genus Aedes; species Aedes albopictus. The sequence goes on along the minus strand of NC_085136.1, from coordinate 312,330,827 downwards.
GAATTCAAAAATATAGTTTAGGATTTTTTTATTGGGAGATTTCTCCTGGATTTTCCAGACGTTTCAGGTGTTCCTCCTATGTTCTCCAAAATACATGACTTGAGTATATCAACCTTAAATTTAAAAAAAATGTTTGTTTGTTTGTTTGTTTATTTATTGTCCAGTAGCGTAAGATACAAATCTTTTAAAATACTACCTCCGGTTGGTAAAATATCATTTTCTGAGATTGTGAATAGGCAGTTATCGCTCAGCTTCTGAGAGACACAGACGTGATTTACGATTGCGCTCCTCATAAGTCAAGCTTTTTTTCTGGTCGTTCTCGTTATACCCTCGCAGTGCCGCGTCGCGTGTGCCGTGATTACGCGATGAGGCGAGAAAACACCTTCAGGATCGATTACTCGAACTTTCCGGTGAAACCGTCCTTCGAGAAAGTGCATGGATTTTGCCGCACAGTTCTCGGACTGAAGAAAGAAGATGTGAAAAGACTACAGTGTAGTAGAGGTGAACAGTGTGTGTTCGTCAAGGTCAGCGACCTGACGCTCGCACAGAAAATAGTGGACGAGTACGACGGTCGACATGAAGTGGAACTGGAAGGGAAGAAATACGTGCTTCGATTAACCATCGAGGATGGAAGTGTTGAAGTAAAGGTCCACGACCTTCCCGAAGATGTGACGAAAGAGAAGACCGTTGAGTTCTTGAGTGCGTTCGGTGAAGTGATCGCGATTCACGAACTAACGTGGGGCGAGGGCTTCGATTTCGGTGGCATTCCGCTAGGAGTGTGGTCGGCCCGAATGCTGATCAAGCGCAACATCGACTCGTGGGTCACCATCGATGGGCAACAGGCGTTTGTCGTGTATAAGGGGCAACTACTATCTTGCAAACATTGCAAAGAGTCTGCACACACTGGCATATCATGTGTCCAGAATAAGAAGCTGCTAGTGCAAAAGAGCTATGTCAACGTAGCGAAGCAAAGCAGTAACCGCCAACCACCCAAAAAATCGACTGGTGCGAGACCACCGTACACGAAACCGGTTGGTCAGGGCTCTACCGTGCCACAGCTAACATCATCGGCTGCTTTTCCCGAGCTGCCGAAGCCTCCGAGCCAGACCGAACAGTCTGCTTCGCGTACACGAGGCAACGGTCCATCAGACCAGATTGCACAACATCGTCCCGCGTGCAGCCACAGAGCTCTCATGCATCATCTAACCCCCACCAGTCTTCACTTCCCGAAGTCTCGAAGTCCGACTCCGCTCTGGCTGATTTATTCAAGAAGCCAGCTTACGCGCTACGATCGTCCAGCAAGGGCGGCAACGAAACTGACGAGTCATCAGCATCAACGAACAGCAGCCGAAGCAGGCACCGACCACCCGGAAAAAAGCCCCGTCGAGATACCGCCGACGATGAGCAGGAGGGTGATCGGCTATTGTAATGGCTCTCACGTCGTACAACATCGCCTCAATAAACATCGGCACGATCACCAATCCCACGAAACTTGCGGCGCTGCGAACCTTCATCAACAGCCAAGACCTTGATATTGTGTGTCTGCAAGAGGTAGAGAACGAACAGCTTTCCTTGCCTGGCTTTGTCGTTTTTGCCAACGTAGACCACACGAGAAGAGGAACAGCTGTTGCTTTGAAGGAACACATCCAGGTCTCTCACATCGAGAAAAGCCTGGACGGCCGGCTGATTGCTCTGAGAGTGCACGATACAACAATTTGCAATATCTACGCTCCCTCCGGTACCGCGCAACGAGTGCACAATGGTCCGAATCCACGTTTTAGCAGGAAAAAAATTCGTATCTCTGTTTTTGTTAATTTTAGGCGTTTGGTGTCTTCAGAGAAGTTGTTTGAATTTGTTTGCTGCATCTTTTCCAAAAATTTTTGATTAGGGTGGTCCTCGTTTTAACTCAAATCTGGAATAGAACTTTTTAATTTTAAGTCATACGCGATCGAGTTCTTCAGCAAAGTTGTAGGCAATGCTATTTCGAGCAACTTTGCCGAATACGCCGTTTATCTAGCTCTTCATTTGAACATAGTAGGTCAATTTTAAGTTTTGACTTAGGGTGAGCCCCCAAAAAACGGTTTTTTCGCAATAACTTTTTTATTTGATTTTTTTCGAAGATGTGAGCTTCGGAGCATTTGAAGAGCAAGTAATGACGCATATTTGTTCTGAACATTGCATGTTGTTAGGTCTTGTCATTCAAATGTTATGGGCAATTTTGACTTAAAAACAACTATGTCTTAAAATGCTTATATCTCATGGAGCTGGTAAAATAAAAAAAGTTCTTTAAGCGGCATTTGGAAGGTCACATATGAAGCCAAATTTGGAGCAAAAATTACAAGAACGTTATTTTTTAAATTGGAATAAATCGACTCCAAAAATCCCCTTAAAAAATCGAAAAACTTCATATAACTCATACAATTTTAAAGATAGAGTCAAACTGTCTTCGGAAAAAATGTGGGTTTTTACCATACCTAAAAGTTTTCAATACACGACTTTTTTGTAAAACGTGAAACAAAAGCTTGAAATTGATAATTTGTTTTAAAGAATATAATCGTTCTGATTTCCTAGAAAAACATAGCATGTACCCCTAAGAATCAAATTATCAATTTCAAGCTTTTGTTTCACGTTTTTTTAAAAAACTCGTGTATGGAAAACTTTTAGGTATGGTAAAAACCCACATTTTTTCCGAAGACAGTTTGACTCTATCTTTAAAATTGTATGAGTTATATGAAGTTTTTCGATTTTTTAAGGGTTTTTTTTGGAGTCGATTTATTCCAATTTAAAAAATAACGTTCTTGTAATTTTTGCTCCAAATTTGGCTTTATATGTGACCTTCCAAATGCCGCTTAAAGAACATTTTTTATTTTACCAGCTCCATGAGATATAAGCATTTTAAGACATCGTTGTTTTTAAGTCAAAATTGCCCATAACATTTGAATAACAAGACCTAGCAACATGCAATGTTCAGAACAAATATGCATCATTACTTGCTCTTCAAATGCTCCGAAGCTCACATCTTCGAAAAAAATCAAATAAAAAAGTTATTGCGAAAAAACCGTTTTTTGGGGGCTCACCCTAAGTCAAAACTTAAAATTGACCTACTATGTTCAAATGAAGAGCTAGATAAACGGCGTATTCGGCAAAGTTGCTTGAAATAGCATTGCCTACAACTTTGCTGAAGAACTCGATCGCGTATGACTTAAAATTAAAAAGTTCTATTCCAGATTTGAGTTAAAACGAGGACCACCCTAATCAAAAAATTTTGGAAAAGATGCAGCAAACAAATTCAAACAACTTCTCTGAAGACACCAAACGCCTAAAATTAACGGAAACAGAGATACGGATTTTTTTCCTGCTAAAACGTGGATTCGGACCATTGTGGAGTGGCTCGGGAGAACTTTTTCAACGGCACGCTCGCCTACTACCTCCGTCACCCCACTGCCCACGTCGTCCTCGCAGGTGATTTCAACTGTGTGCTGCGCGAATGCGATTCCTCCAGCCCGAATACCAGCCCAGCCCTCAAAGCAGCTGTGCAGCAGCTACAGCTCCACGATGTATGGGAAAAGTTGTGTCCGCGTGATACAGGGTTTACATACGTCTGCCGGAATGCGCAATCACGCCTCGACCGCATTTACGTCAGCAGTAGCTTGCGAAACAACTTACGTGTTGCGCACACCCATGTCTGCTCGTTCATAGACCACAAGGCGTTGACACTCCGACTCTGCCTTCCACAGCTCGGACATGAGCCCGGACGCGGTTTCTGGTCGCTCCGACCACATCTTCTCACCGAAGAGAACATTGAAGAGTTCCAATACCAGTGGCAATATTGGACCCGGCAGCGAAGAAACTACGGCTCGTGGATCGATTGGTGGCTGTCGTACGCTAAGCCTAAAATAAAAACGTTCTTCAAGCGCAAATCACGAATCGCATTCGACGATTTTCACGATGCGCACCAGCGTCTGTATGCGCAACTACGGCTAGCGTACGACGGGTACTATCAACACCCCGAAATGCTAGCCACCATAAATCGTTTAAAAGGAGAGATGTTGGCACTCCAACGTAACTTTTCGCACATGTTTATGCGCGCCAACGAGACGTATGTGGCCGGTGAACCCATGTCAATATTCCATTTGGGGGAAAGACGGCGGAGAAGAACAGCCATAACGCAGCTGCGCACCGACGAGAACGACATCGTTGCGGACCCACCGGCGATCGAAGCAAATCTGTTGAACTTCTTTTCGGGGCTCTATACTGAAGAACCAGCAAACAACAACGACGACGGATTTGCATGCGAACAAGTTATCCCCCCAGACGATCCCCTCAACGAAGCCTGCACAAGCGAGATCACCACAGCAGAGATTCTCTCAACCATCAAAGCGAGTGCCCCACGGCGTTCCCCCGGCAACGATGGTATACCTCGAGAATTTTACCTACGTATGTTTGACGTCATCCATCGAGAGCTGAATCTCTTGATGAACGAGGCATTAGCAGGCAATGTTCCCCCTGCGTTCGTTGAAGGGATCATCGTGTTGGTTAAAAAGAAAGGAGGCGACAACACGGCCCGATCATACCGTCCCATCTCGTTGCTCACTCTCTAAAATAAAAGCTCTCATTTTTTTGAGTAGCGCCCATGCCGCACAGGGACTGTGTTGGAAACACACATTTTTTTAAATTGCTCGTACGCTCACATTTTTGCAAAATATCAATATTTTTCGGTATTTGAAGGTGGTTTATAAACCCAGTGAGGTTGCCATGTCGAAATTATTGCAAAATACATGCTCATGTGAGCGTACGAGCAATTTAAAAAAAAATGTGTGTTTCCAACACAGTCATGTGCGGCATGGATGTTTACTAAAAATGTGCAGGCCGAACACATTTTTGAGCGTAGCCGTTTTTGCGTGCAACAGCGACTATAAGTTACTTTCACGCATTCTCAAAACCAGGCTGGAGAGTGTAATGAGAGCGCACCACGTTCTAAGCGATGGGCAGAAATGCTCGAATGGGGAGCGTAACATCTTCCAAGCCACTCTTGCTCTGAAAGACCGGATAGCAAGCCTCCGACACCAGCGGCGCGCAGGTAAGCTCATCAGCTTCGACTTGGAGAATGCTTTCGATCGGGTCCGTCACTCCTTTCTCTTCGACACCATGCGGTCGCTCGGGTTTAATCGGGATCTCATCGCACTCCTCTCGCATATCGCCAGCCGATCAACCTCTCGGCTGCTAATAAACGGGCGTCTCTCACGTCCGTTTGAAATTCAACGCTCGGTTCGACAAGGTGATCCGCTGTCCATGCACCTCTTCGTGCTGTACCTTCACCCTCTGGTACGCCGACTCGAACGAATATGCGGCGACGATCTTCTCGTTGCGTATGCCGATGACATCAGCGTAATTGTGACGTCGACGGCCCAAATTGAAGCAATGAATGAAATGTTCACTCGCTTCGAAGTAGTTGCCGCTGCGAAACTCAACCTGCGCAAAACGGTTGCAATCAATGTTGGTTCTACCGAAGGCAATGAAATCGACACCCACTGGCTTCAAACAGCCAACACGGTCAGAATTTTGGGCATAGTCTTTGCGAATTCCATTCGCTTGATGACAACGATCAACTGGACCGCGGCGGTGGGAAAGTTTGCTCAGCTAATGTGGCTACAATCGTTGCGCATGCTGACCATACATCAGAAGGTGATTATGCTGAACACGTTTGGCACGTCGAAGCTGTGGTACCTTTTCTCTGTGTTACCACCGCTCGGTATACACACGGCGAAAATAACGTCAACGATGAAGCCTTTCTGTGGAGAGGTGTAACTGCGCGCATTCCGATGATACAGCTTGCTCGCCGCAAGGAGCTTGGAGGCTTGAACCTTCATTTGGTGGCTTTGAAGGCGAAGTCCCTAGCTATCAACCGTCACTTTCACGAGATCGATTCCATTCCCTATTATAGATCCTTTCTACTCCGCGATAATCCCCACCCAGCAATTCCAATAGATCTTCCTGATATAAAAATAATCCTTTCCAACCACTCCCTACTTCCCCACCTGATCCAAGATAACCCCTCCGCCGATCTCATCCACCGGCATTTCATTGAGCAAACTGAGCTGCCTAAGGTGGAGCGTAACAATCCAGCCAGCAACTGGCCACGCGTTTGGCGGAATATTGCAGACAAGCAGCTTTCTTCGGCACAGCGTACTCAGCTCTATCTGTTCGTAAACGGTAAAACCGAACATCGAAAACTGCTCTTCACCATGCAACGTGTGACAGACGAGAACTGCACCATATGTGGAAATGGTACAGTTGAAACCCTCCAACACAAGTTTTCTACCTGTGCTCGTGTCGGCCCGGCTTGGACGGTTCTACAGCAGAGGCTTGCAGGTACGATGAATGGCTGGAGGCGACTCTCTTTTGAAGACCTTGCGAGACCAGCAGGAATCGGACGCGCAACGAGAGTGGAAATTTTAAGATTGTTAATTAATTACATCTGCTTTGTTAACACCTGTAACGGAAGAATTGATGTAGCTGCTTTGAATTTTCACCTAGATTTAGATTTTTAAATTGTAGATAAAATGCATTGACGAGAATAAACCAGAATTTCAAACCAAAAAAAAAAAATAGTATTGATTCTTCCAAAAAAATCTAGTAGATGTACCAGACTGCTTGGTTTAGTCAATGCTTTTGCTCTCACAAAGTATCTCATTTGCCAATATCCCCTATTATTTGAGAATATTTGAGAATTTCTGATGAATTTCTTGTGGAAGATTTATATAAATTCGTGTAAACATTAGTTCAACAACTTGTTTTTCTTTTTGTTTTTTTTTTCAATAGTTATTTTTAAATTCCGTTAGATATCTATCAGCAATTGCTTAGCGAATTCCATCTGATTTTTTTGTCACATCAGGCAAGCACTTGGCAATTTCCTGAAGGAATTCTTATTTGTTTTCTGAAACGTTAAAATGCTATCAGATCGAGAAGGGTGATAGTGTAAAAGGTGTTGATTGATGCAGAAAAAAGGGAAGATTTTTGAGCTCATTTCATTCAATGATTGGAATTTTGTTATATTTTTTTTTGCCGCCCTATATTCTTACCCAGACTACCAAAAACGCATGAGGATGCACGTACCACATCGTATAAAGCACTGTTTTAACCTGCAAACACCCCAAGCAACACATGATTAAAAAACAGTGACGGCAGCATATGTAAGAGTTGCACAGTAAGTCACAGTAACTTCTGTGCAACCCTTACATACGCTGCCGTCACTGTTTTGTAACCATGTGTGTTGCTTGGGACCTGGGATAATCTACTTTTGGTAAAAAATCAATATTTCCTGTGTTTTCAAACATTTTATCGTGCAGTTTTTTTTATAGTCAAAGGAAATAGTCATGTCTTTGGAAATTCCTACAACAATACGTTCGAGAATTCCTACTTGCTTCCTAAAACTATATTTTTTTAAAGATTCTCCTCGGTAATCCTTTAAAGATTTCTTAACATTTTTGGCAATTACTTTGAAAATTTCTTATTTTTTCTTTTTGAAACTTCATCGGTGGCTTATTTGTTAATTCCTTCGGTAAAATATTTATAGAATACTAGCTGTCCCGGCAAACTTCGTCTTGCCTAGCTGTGATGTTTTGACAACTGTTTAGCTCATAACGTCACCGCACTCTAGATTGATTTAATTTTGATCATGCTGAATTTGTTCCCGGCTCATAAAAAATCAGTATTTTCACAATTTTCATACCTTTTTAAAAGATTTCCGTAACTTTTTATACATATAAACACAGCTACCATGAATACGAATTGAAACGTGCAAGGGTCATGCTGATCGGTTCGGCCGTTCGTGAGTTTTGTTGCCTCAAAGAAGCTACAAACTCATTTTTATATATATAGATTTTTTGGAAAATTTAACAATATATTACACTAGTTTACAAAATAAAACGAAAGTAGTGAACTTCTGTCAACGACCAAAATTTTTGAAGCATAATTTAGCACTGATTTCGAAACCGTGCTTCAAAAAATTCAAAATAGAACAGCTTTTGAGTTTTAGCTCAATATCGAGATTTACAGCTTTTTAAAATATGGAATTTAATAAAATTAAAATATCTTGCGTTTTGTTCAACCAATTTTAAATCTTTTTCCATAAATTAAAAGCTGAATATAATACCATTCGTTCATCTGAATGCAAGTTTTGCGTCAAATTGATGAAATTCAAGATATTGGTGAGTTTTGGAGACGATCTCCTTAAATTTTAGCAAATTTTCCAAAAATATATGAAGAAATGTATTTTTTTCAATAAGAAAAAAACAATTGAAAAATTCTTTCTCAACGTTTATTTGACATATCATATGTAGGCGAGTTACAGTAAAAAAATCAGATCAATCGGAGCATTGATTACAGAGAATGAGATGTGTGAAGTGAGTGGCTTTGCTTAAAAATAGAACAAAAATCGATTTCAAATCATCAACCTTGTATGGAAAGTTGAAAAATTTTCCGCTCTACTGTATTTTTTTTCCTTCGCGTTTTCGAACTCAGAGCATGATTCTACACTAAAAACGATCATCAGCTTACCGAGTTCAAAAATGCTGTAAACTAGTGTAATTATACGATACTATATCGAGGTTCTTTGGAATACCATCGGGGATTGTTGCAGATTTTTTAATGAATGTTTTTGTTTTTTTTTTTCTATAATTCGTTTTTAAATTTTTATGTTAATTCCTGCTGTATTTTTCGGCTTTTCAATTCTTGTCGCTTTTTAATTCCAAAATCCTTCAGGAAACTCTACAAGAGTTCTTGTAGGAATCCGTTCAATCATTTCTCTGAGCTTAAAGTGTAGAAATAGCAATCAACCAAATCCCTACATGATGCATTCCTCCAAGAATTCATTCGTGTTTTTTTTTCTAAAATTCATCCTAAATTTCAAATTGGTGATGTCTTCCAGAGTTCCCCTAAAATTCTAGCATAAACCAATATTTGGTTGCTGCTGAGAATCGCTACAAGAATTCATTGAGGGTTCGAAAAGTTTCATTGATGATTTCTACAGTAATTCGTCTGGAAATATTTTCAGAAATTCCTCCCAAAATTTATTTGAAAATGTCAAAATGTCCCTAAAAAACTTATAGCAGTTCACAATCTCTTTTCAAAGTGCTTCCAAGCATTCTTTTGGGAATTCTTTCGAAAGTTCTTTCAGGAATTTATCCGGAAATGCTTTTGGAAAAGCCTAAAGTTTTTTCAGAAATGTTTAGCAGAATCGCATCAAGAGCTCTCCCTTCTCTCCCCGTAAACTCTTATATTTCATAAGAAATTTCTTCATGAGTTCAACCAGCAGCTCCTTGAAGATTTCTTTTGGGAAATCCTCCCTCAATTTTTCAGAAGTTTCTTCGATGATCTCTCCAGTAGTTCCTTAGAGAATTCCACCAGAAGTTCGAAGGTCTTCCGGATTTGTTTTCACAAAAAACATACACAATTGTTTACAGGAGTAAAGATATATATTCGAGAATTCCTTCGGTAGTATCTTCAAGAATTTCTTCAAAAATGCTTTCGTTATTTTTTGCAGCAGGCACTGTTTTTTGCGATTCTGTGAAGTTAAGGAGATTCTGCGGGAATTCCTGTTCAAATAACTCCGGGAATCTATGAGAAACTCCTAGAAACGTTTCCGCAGAAACACTTGGTGGAGTTTTCACCTTTTAACAGAAGGAGGAGCATTTATTTGGATACATTTATGGATTTCCGCATTTTTCCCCTCGGAATTTTCCAAGCACTCCCAATAACAATCCTGGAGAAATTTCTGACATAATTTCTGCACTCTTATGGAAGAATTCCCAGCAGATCATCTGAAGATCATCGAAATTCCTAGAGAATTTCCATACAGAACTCCAGGGAAAACTTCTGGAAAAGATCCTGTAGATACCCCGGACCAGGTCCCAGAGGAACTTCTGGAAGATTTAATCAAGGAATTTGTGGAAGAAGAACAACTAGAAGAAACCCCGAAGGAATTATTAGGACAATTGTCGGAAAAACTTCTGGAAGAATTACCCATTTTTTAACTGAGGAAACTTGGAGAAGGCGAATGAACCACGAGCTGTATCAGCTGCTGAGAGAACCAACCATCGTCCACTCCGCGAAAATTGGGAGGCTGCGGTGGACGGGTAACGTCATCAGGATGTCGGATAGCAACCCGACTAAAATGGTTCTCAAAAGTCATCCGACCGGTACATGAAGACGTGGTGTGCAGCGAGCTAGGTGGGTCGACCAAGTGGAGGACAATCTGCGGACCCTGACTTGACTTGACATGGGTTTTTAAGGGGTTTCAGGGTAGTTCAATGAAACTACAGGCATGGAAGTTCCTTGGAGTCCTATAGGGTTTCAGAGACGTTCCATGTGGGGTTGCATGGGGATTCAAGGGCCTTTCAGTGGAAATATCCTCGAAAGGGTAATTCGTCAATTGTTGCACACCTCATAAAAATAACATTAAGTGTGCAACGATTGGCGAGTTTTTAAGGTGTACAGTTATTGGCGATTATCCTTAATGGCCTGGAACTCTGAAACGCCCTGCAACCTCTCTGAATGCCCTAAATACCCCCGGAATCTCCTGTTAACCCATTCAGAGCCATCTGGAAGCCCTTTGGAAAGCTTCGGTACCACAAGCTCAATTCAAGTCTAGCTATTCGAAGTTAGCAATTCTCAAATAGAACAATCATATCTGTACCTACATTTTTTTTGCTTAGAATCGGTTGCCTGACGGCATCCAACAATTCATTAGAAAATGTTCAACGGCATCGCATGACGGAGACTGCATCGCTTTTCTTCGAACATCTTCATACCATCAAAGAAATCGTTCAGCTTTCACCCGGCAAGAATTCGACAACCATTTTGCCACCACCGTCCGAAAAGAAACAAAGACTGTTTAACCCAGCTCCAATTTAGTTGATTTGTTTTCCCGGACACCGTGCACTTCTTTGATTTCGAAATTGACAATAAGAAACGGACTGAATTCCTTCCTCTCCTCCACCAGCAGCATCGAGACTGTCATTCTAGAATTTCCACCAGTCAATGCCGGAGTGGAACAGTATACAGAAAACATCAAAGCTACACTGCTGCTTTTCTGAAAACCTTCGAAATTGGTACTTTCCTACGAATCGTCCCACAATGCGAACCGGCGATGCGATGCGATGGATGGTGGAAGAAGACCAACCGAGACAAAGTAACGGAATTTCTCGGACTCCGTTGTTGCGCTTCGCCTCCTCCCCTCCCCAAGCGTCGGAAAGAGCACTAAGCTACGAATCGCAATGCTATACAGGGCTGCTCACTCTCTGTGGGACTATGGTGTGCACGAACGAAGACAACAGACGACTACGATGACGACGGACGAAAGAATTCAGCTCAAAATGTAACATAATTAAATTTTTATCATTAAATTACGTCGAATTTCGTTGGCCTGCCTGGGTAGAGTCATGGCGATGCGCGCTTTCCAACTTCGCTTTGCTTTCGTTTGCCGCCTAGCTTGCAGATGACCGACGGCTAACGATCTTCTTCTTCATCTGGTGTCCACTCTGAGTGTATTCCTTTAGGTTGCACACTATGGGCTAGAAATGATAAGTATCGTTTTGTATCTTGGGCGGCGATGCTAATTTGTCACTGTTCCCCTGGAATAAGTCTTATTGAAACTTCCACACTAACAATGATAGCTGAATAACACCTTATTCAGCCAAAATTTTTGAAATTGATTTTAAGAGTGGCTTATACAACTTTTGTACAGCATCAATGTTTGTTGGGTTAATTTTATCAAGTTTATATGCGTCCTCCATCTAATTCCATGCAAAAAGTTAGATCGTTTCCGTTGAATTTCTTGAGTGATACACACCAGGTTTCACTGGTGTACAGCTGCAAAGACTTCACGGTATGACTGAACTACATCCTCGACCCACTCAACCATGTCCATTGCTGACAAGCTCTACAACTCTATGGGACCACTCAGGCATTGTTCTGGAGAGGGGCTGTTGCACAACACACCATTACGGTAAGCTGCGTAGCCTTGCAGCAGCAAACATCACGATACGCTCTTTGAGGAGGACACCTAGCTAATGTACTGGTGCATTGAAGGGCGGGCAGAGTGGATACCATGCCTGCTTCCAACTCCATAGAAAATATCAAGAACTGATACCGCGTGCACTGAAATTTGGCGATATGCGTACACTTTACACGCGGTCAAATGAAAGCATGTACGCATATGGCCTCCACCTTAGCATCCTATTCAGTATCATATACGACTTCGTGTTTGCTGGGGACCCCTTTCCATCCAAGAGCTCTGATTCAATCCCGTAGACCAGAGCTTTCCAAACTCGGTTTTCGCGGCGCCCCAACGCGTCGCAGGCTCGCTTTTTTCTACTCGTTTTGGCGAGTCTGCAAGAGGCTGTTGCGCCGCGAAAACAGAGTTTGGGAAGCGCGGCCGTAGACCGATGCCACAATAGCAACGCTACCTGGATGATCTCTGCGCGATCATCTGTTCGATGGAAGGTGGACCATGCCCACCGGAAACTTCAAACGCAGAGAACAGACGTTTAAACTCGAACAAAAAAAACAAAAATACGTTGTATGAAGTCGATTCGACCACACGATGGCGGTGTTCATCATTAAAACACACTAGCCCCTAGCCCACAAAGCGACACTAGCGCTCAAATGCCAAAAACGGCGAACACAGGAAACAAAAATGACAACATGACAATGTGAGTGATGAGATGCTAGCGCCACGTAACGGGAGCATAACGACATACTCTGATATGGCCGTTACAAAGTTTTACACATGGTAGAAAGCAAAGACAGAAGTCTTTTCTCTGTGCTAAAATATAGCTCAGTGGTTCCCAATATGTGGTCACAGGTCACGGAAATTTCTCAAGTACGGGAACCTGTAGAAGTTGTGAAATCGGATTGTTCATCTCAGTTGCATAAGATGATAAAGTGGAGGCCATATGCGTACATGCCTCCATTTAGGCGCATGTAAAATGTACGTATATCGCCTCCACTTTAACATCTTATGCGATCACTGGTTGACTGGGTATGTAGTACAGATTCAGGACGCGCGCCTGTTAGAGCCAAAAATCGATCTGCGCTAACGCTGTATTCGACTAGCGATTCACAATCCACGGTCACGGGGCACGAATTCTTAAGAAACACAAATTTGAGTGTGAAATTAAAATGTTTTTTTCGATTCTGCGCCTCACGAAGAACGGATTGTTTTGCCAAACTCAGTGGTCCTCAATCTGGAATCACAGACCACAAGAATATCTCAAGTATTGAAAGTGCTAAGGAAAAGTGCATCGAAAGTGCAAATTTGAAAAGAATTCATACCCTCTCTTATGGCAAAATATAGCATGATCCGTGACCCTAGGGAACCACTGAATTTTACAATGCTGTAATAAATGCTTCTTGAGACGCAGAATACGAAAACTATTCCCACTTTCTTATCCCACATTAATTCTTGAAAAATTCACATGGGCCGTAACTCCAGAAAGAAAAACCCTGAGGCTTACAGCACGACTATTATGTAATAAGTGCTCTTTGAGAGGCAGACACATTCACGCCTGCTCCTCGGACTTTCAATTCTTGCGAAATCAGCATGGCCCTTGACCCCAGCTTGTGAACCACTGAGTTTTGTAACGCAACTATATTGTTATGAATGCTTCTTTCGACACACAATCTGAATGCCTTTTTACTTCCTTAACGCAATGTCGGTGTTTGAGGAATCAGCATGGCCCGTGGCCTCTACATGGGAACCACTGATCTGTGCAACACCACTCTATTGTAATGCATGTGATGCACATGCTCCTTGAGGCGCACCCTTTTCTGGAACTGTGGGATCTTGAGAAGTTTGCGTGGCCCGTCATCCAATATTGGGAACCAATCAATTTTACAACACTGCTTTTGGAAGTGCTCCTTGAGACGGAAAATTTGAGAAACAACTTCAAATTTTCATCATATCACATGTTAGTTGTTGTTTTTGAATTCCTAGAACCGCAATATACACACAAGGAAGGGAAATTGGGGTAATACTATTTGAGAATAAGTGCGTAAATCGGAGGAAGGGCATAAATTGAAGTTTTAGTGTATGGTGAAGTTACATCGCATAAGATGCAGTCTTTTGCGATATTCGGTGCACAAGTAACATTTTGAAGGCCAATTAATCTTGTTAAGGTTTTCAGAACTTTCATACAACCTTATATATTTTATTTTGGTTTTATGGTGGTTCTAAGAACCTCTTCTAGTTCATTTGCCTGAAAAATGTTACTTGGATGTGCACTTTTACGATACAATACATCATCTTATGCGACTTCATAAAATTGGCATAACAAGTAATTGTTGTCACTTCAGTGTCGAGTTAATGACGTTTGGATTCACGAGTCACTCTTTACACTTTACATCTAACATTAACTATGAAACAGACTGATTGATATTCATGAGTTTATAATTCACCTTAGTTATTGTTAAATTCACTTGGTTTACCTACGCTTTTATCTGGAGTTAAAAAGGACGAAGCGTGATTTCCCGCACAGTTTTAACTGCCACTATATAGCCAGCGACACCGATTGTTAGCTATCAGGGCCACGAAAACAACCTTCTTGTAGCTGTTAATGTGTACGATTCTTGCTTATGCGAGTTCGTATGGACACTTTTTACGGGTTTAGTTGCACATTTATGTGATTTTATTCTTACATGTGATTTAACCCTTTGAAGCCGGAATTTTTCCAAGCGTTATTATGGAGTTTGTTCGACACTTTTCTGTAGTTTTGGTTTTCAATAGCATAATAACGGTAGAATATTATGAAGAATATTTTTTCTGGATATCCTAGGTCATCCAAACAATTCTTTAAATTAGATCCTTAAGTCTATGGGTATAACGGTAACTTCTTTCATTATACAAAGCTACGGTTTGTAATCCATCATGTCCAGTAAGTCTTCTGAAAGGTTAATAGACAATATCAGATCAGTCGGGATATCCTAGGTCATCCAAACTGATCTTGAGTTAACGATAACTTCTTTCATTATACAAAGCTACGTCTTCTGAAAGTTCAACAGACATCAGATCAGTCGGGATATCCCAGGTCATCCAAACTGTTCTTGAGTTTAGATCCTAAAGTCTACGAGTGCAACGGTATTTTTTTTTTCATTATACAAAGCTACGATTTGTAATCTATTTATGACCAGTAATTCTTCTAGAAGCTTAATAGACAATATCAGATCAGTCGAGATATCCTAGGTTATCCAAACTGTTCTTGAGTTTAGATCCTAAGGTCTGCGGGTGTAACGATAACTTATTTCATTATACAAAGCTACGATTTGTAATCTATCATGTCCAGTAACTCTTCTGAAAGGGCAAAAGACAATATCAGATCAGTCGGGATATCCCAGGTCATCCAAACTGTTCTTGAGCTTAGATCCTAAAGTCTACAAGTGCAACGGTAATTTTTTTTTTTCATTATACAAAGCTACGATTTGTAATCTATCATGTCCAGTAAGTCTTCTGAAAGTTACAGTGGTTGTTTTCATCAACTAAGCTTCATAACAGCAAGGAAGCCTATAATATCCCAAACGCTTATTGTTCCTCTAACTGCTTTGGCAAGTACAGTGGATTATGTAATACTACTTAACGTAGTGGCAAAAGCTGTTATCACAAAAGTAGACCTAAAGCTATGGTCTTCCGAGTAGTGTTGTTGATCTGCAATATCTCAACACTATCTTGAAATGACTCATGATATGCCAGGGGGATTACAGATTACAGTTCTTTGTGAGAATAACTACTGTTACTATGAAGAGCTAAACTTCAGGATATTTTGGACGACCCTCAATGTCCCAAAGGTTCATAATAATATATAGCGAACTTCAAATTGGTCCAGTCACCACGATTGATTATGAAACGTTACTCAGTATGTCAGATATAGCTGATATTACGAGTGTAGACCTAAATTTCTAAACTCAAAAATAGTTTGGATGACCTGGAACATTTCCATAGTGTCTCTAAACGGCATTTGAGGTTTCAAGAGCTGCACGGATCTCAGCAGACTATGCTATGCAATTATTTATGGCAAAACACATAAAGTTATTCTTGTAGATTTGAAGGACTTCATTATAGAACAGTTTGGATGACCCTGAATGTCCTAAAGGTTTATAATAAGCTAGTAGACTTCAGATTGCTCCAGTTACTGCGGTTGGTTATGCAGCGGTACTCAGTATAACAGATATGGATACTGTTACGAGTGTAGACCTGAAGTCCTGAACTCCAAAGTAGTTTGGCTGACCTAGAATATCCCTGTAGTGTCTCTAAATGACATTTGATATTTCAAGAGCTTCGCGGATCCCAGCAGATTATGCCATACTATTACTTATCGCGAAAACACATAAAGTTTTTCTTGTATACTTAAAGGACTTCATTATAGAACAATTTAGACGACCCTGAATGTCCTAGAGGTTTATAATAAGCTAGTAGACATTAGATTGCTCCAGTAACTGCGGTTGGTTATGCAATGGTACTCAGTATAACAGATATGGATACTGTTACGAGTGTAGACCTGAAGTCCTGAACTTCAAGGTAGTTTGGTTGACCTCGAATATCCTTGTAGTGTCTCTAAATGACATTTGAGATTTCAAGAGCTTAGCGGATCCCCGCAGATTATACAATACTATTATTTATGGTGAAAACACATATAGTTATTCTTGTAGATTTGAAGGACTTCATCACAGAACAGTTTAGACGACCTTCAATGTCCCAAAGGTTTGTAATAAGTTAGTAGCTACTGTTACGAGTGTAGACCTGAAGTTCTGAACTCCAAGGAAGTTTGGCTGACCTGAAATTTCCCTTTAGTATCTATAAATGACATTGTAGATGTCAGGAGCTTCACGGATCCCAGTAGGTTATGCAATGCTATTATTTGTGGCGAAAATACATAAAATTACTCATGTAGATTTGAAGGACTTCCCTGTAGGACTGTTTGGAACACCTAGAACATCCCAGAATATAAAACACCTTTTGATTTTCTTGACGAAGGCTTAATGAATACATATAAACGTAACCCACTTCCAAGTTTAGCTTTTAGAACAAGCGGTATATCAATTATTTCGGTTTTCCAAATTTCATGATGTTCAGGATGTTCAAGGTTATCAATGAAGTCCCAAATACAAATATTCGCATTTTTCCCTAATAAAGGACTCAGTTTTCAAAAACTTTGCCGAAGACAGTATTCTGTTTTATCGAATGGGTGAATTTTCAAAGGGCTAAACTGATATAGATAAAGTACAATGTGAAGTCGTATAACCATCGCAGTGCGTGATAGGGCGAATTTATCTGAAACTGTTTGTTTCGTTCGCACGCTCGCTCATCGCGATTAAAATGTTGCTTATTGCGATGTAGTCGTGATTAATATAAGTTGATTTTTATTCTATACGACTTTACGAGATATATCGCCATAAATTCAAAAAATAACATCACGTGCAATGAAGGTTGTCACACCGCCGTACATATATGCGAAAATAACTTAAAATAGAACTTTGTAAAATGTAATACATGCACCCTTATGTGACTCCTGATTGTCTGGGCTGGGTGGGTAGTGACCAAAACTTCTGGACGTACCTCCTCAATCTTGAGATACGAAGACAGCCAGATACAAATATCATACAAATTGAATAAACTTATTTATGACAACTAGCTGCCATGAGAGGTGTTTAATAAGTAATATTGAAAAGGAGTGTCAGTCCACAATTTACGAAGTTTTGAAAAGATTTTCCCTTTCGTCGCGATATGTTCAAGTCTGATTCACAGTACTGAGACAACGCAGACACAACAGTCTCTGTATGCAATAGATCTGTCAGAATATCAGAGCCGCTTGATTGTGCGACAGGGGCTGCTAGTGGTGGTGGTGGCAATGCTAAGGAATGACGAGGGGTCCAACCACGCGGTCCGCAATGGAATGCCGAAATAAGTTTGATTCGATTGAATTTGGAGACGATTTGAACTGGTTCCAAAATTTGTGGGCCAGCAGCCGAAACGACGAGCTCATTAGAGAGACACGCGGGTTGATGAAGCTGCAGCGGCGAGGTGGAGCCGCATGGTGCTCTACGACGCCCCTCGTTTGGCATGAAGAAGATCTGGTCGAATTCAAGACGGACTCGTTATGCTCCGCTAGTGTGACGACGATGCTCTAGCTCGCCTTGTATTCAGAATCGGGGAGACGCCACAGCAAAGAGGAGGCCATCCACTCATCAGCATATAGCATTGGATAGAAACCGGCATCAACTTGATCATAGTTGGTAGCAGTCTGGCAGGTTAGTGTCTCCCGCCGGTCGACACACCGCACCATGGTTTGAGAATTTGGACCAAAAGGAGCGAAGCGCACTACACGCTGCTTCTGGGTTCCCTCTAAACAGACATCGACAGGTGTGCGTCTCGAGATGTCGATGCGCTTTTCTAGTTTTTAGTTCGCTCGGTTTTCCTTTCCCCCATCTCTCTAGACCAGACGAGCAAAACAGATTTGATTCTGGTACGACTCATTTGAGGAAAATCACATTTGGAAGGTAACAAACGAACACTCATAGTGGTGGTTGGTCTTGGAAGTAGGTGCAATTCGTCACCGATGGCGTCGCCATCGCCATCGTCCGTCAGTGAGTTGAGCTGCGTTCCCAAAGGCAATGCTGAGTGCTGGTTGTTCTCTCTGTTCCTATGCGGACGACGGCGACGGACAAAAAAGAGGTGAATCAATCTCTTTTTGTTGTGGTTCTATGGACACACGAATTGGACTCTTGCCATGTGGGACCTGTCTCTGAGGCTGAATATTCTGTGTGTTCTGCACTCTGATTGAGGTGAATTCATCGAATTAGGGACGGATGGTTTTTTTTTGTGGATCAGATTGCACGTGGGACTTGAAGCTTTTTTTTTTGCTGTATACCATTATATCATGCAATATTCGGGTAGTTAAGACTAACACATTAATCACGTTTCTGACAATTTTTTAAGTTAAGCTTGAAAGCTTACTTACCAAGTTACTTACGTTACCGGTCAGACTAAGACCTGAATCCTCTGCTGTACGTGGGAGTCGTCTCCATTGGACTCGGTTCATGCGATTGGTCCACAGATCGTCCCACCTAGCTCGCTGCGCACCACGTCTTCTTGTACCGGTCGGATGACTCTCGAGAACCATTTTAGTCGGGTTGCTTCCAACATTCTGATGACGTGACCCGTCCACCGTAGCCTCCCGATTTTCGCGGTGTAGACGATGGTTTGTTCTCTCAGCAACTGATGCAGCTCGTGGTTCATTCGCCTTCTCCAAGCCTCGTCTCCCATCTGTACTCCGCCAACACCATCCGCTCAAAAACTGCAAGGGCGCGTTGGTCCTCTGCACTTTGAGTCCATACTTCGTGCCCATAGAGGACTACCGGTCTAATCAGCGTTTTTTACATAATTAACTTCGTATGAGCCGGGGCCCGTGGCGTAGTGGCTACACGTTCACTTCATAAGTGAATGGCCATGGGTTCGATCTCAGCCCCGGGCACTAGCCAATTTTCGTCAGTTGTTCTTCCCCCGCCGTGTGACGATGAACCTTATTCGTTCGTAGAGTTTTGCGGAGTTCAAAGTAAGCTCGATTTCCTGCCACAATGCGTCTCTGAATTTCTCTGCTGGTGTCGTTGTCGATGGTCACCAGTCAGCCCAAGCACACGAAGCTTTCAACCACCTCGATTTCATCACTGTCGATGGAAATTCGGAGTGGCGGGCACGATGACTCCACCCTGGAGCCCTTTCGTCACCATGTACTTTATCTTCGACACATTAATGACTAGTCCGATTCACCTGGCTTCACTCTTTAGTCGGATGTACGTCTCCGTCATCGTCTCAAATTTACGAGTAATAATATCAATATCATCAGTGAAACCAATCAGCTGAACGGACTTCGTGAAAATCGTTCCACTCGTGTTTATTCCCGCTCTCCTTATAACACCTTCTAAGGCGATGTTAAACGGCAAGCACAAAAGACCATCACCTTGTCGTAACCCTCTGCGAGATTCGAAGGGACTCGAGAGTGTCACTGATACTCGAACTACGCACATCACTCGATCCATCGTCGCCTTGATCAATCGTATCAGTTTATCCGGGGATCCGTATTCGTGCATAATCTGCCATAGCTGTTCTTGATCGATTGTATCATACGCCGTTTTGAAATCGATGAACAAGCGATGTGTGGGCACGTTGTATTCACGGCATTCCTGCAACACCTGGCGGATGGCGAACATCTGGTCCGTTGTAGCGCGTTCACACATTAATCCAGCCTGATATTGCCCCACGAAACTCTCTTGCAATCGGTGATAGACGGCGGCTTAAAATTTGAGAGAGAATCTTGTATGCAGCACTCAGTAGTGTGATCGCGCGGTAGTTCCCGCAATCCAACTTGCCGCCCTTTTTGTAGATGGGACACACGATACCTTCCATCCATTGCTCCGGTAATACTTCCCCCTCCCAAATCTTGGTAATGACCCAGTGTAGTGCTCTCACCAGTGTTTCTCCACCGTATTTTAGAAGCTCGCTTGGTAGTTGATCTGCTCCAGCGGCTTTGTTGTTTTTCAACCGGCCAACCTCCTCCTCAATCTCTTGGAGGTCAGGGGCCGGAAGTCTTTCATCCTGTGCACATACTCCTAGATCTGTTACCACGCCACCTTCGGTACTTGCAACGTCGCCACTGAGGTGCTCATCGTAATACTGCTGCCACCTCTCGACCACCCCACGCTCGCTCGTGAGAATATTCCCGTGATTATCTCGGCACATGTCGGCTTGTGGCACAAAGCCTCTGCGCGAGCGGTTCAGCTTCTCGTAGAACTTTCGTGTGTCCTCAGCGCGGTACAGCTCTTCCATCGCTTCGCGCCTGTTTCGCGCCTGTTTGTAACGTGCCTCATTCGCTCTCGTACGGTGTTGCAGCATTCTCGCCCATGCTGCAGTCTTTTCGTTTTTCAACTGATCACATTCACCGTCGTTTCTGTGATTCGGAGTCGCGAAGCCTAGTGCTGTAGCCGAGGTACTACCTTCAGTGCTGAAAAATTCATTTCATCATATCTAAATTCAATCACCTACAGATCATTCCAGAAGCTGAACCTGAGAATACGGTATATGAAAAACTTGTGCAGTTAGACCAGTTCTGCAAGAAAGTCACTGAAAAAACGATATTTTTCGAATATTTAAGGTAAATGTCACGGACTACCTTCGAAAAATGCAAATGATATTCACGATGAATATCATTTGGTATTTTTCAAAGGTAGTTCGTGACATTTACCTTAAACATTCTAAATATAGCGGTTTTTCCGTGACTTTCTTGCAGAACTGGTCTTGCCGCACAAGTTTTTCATATACTATATTCTCAGGTTCAGCTTCTGAAATGAGCTGTAGGTGATTGAATTTAGATATGGCGAAATGATTTTTTCAGCACTGCTACCTATGGCGGATCGGATGTCCCTCCAGCCATCTTCAAGTGTAGCTGCGCCAAGCTGCTCTTCCGTTGGTAGGGCCACTGCTAACTGCTGCGCGTAGTCTTGAGCCACTTCTACGTTACGAAGTTGCTCGATGTTGAGCCGCGGTGTTCGACTTCGACGCGTGGTGATAACTGTCGAAAGTTTTGAGAGCATGCATACAGCGACTTAGTAGTGATCCGAATCTATATTGGCACTGCGGTATGTGCGGACATTGGTTATATCCGAGAAGAATTTATCGTCGATTAGAATGTGGTCGATTTGGTTTTCTGTTTGGTGGTCGGGTGATCTCCAGGTGGCTTTGTGGATATCTTTGCGGGGGAAGAAGGTGCTAAGGGTTTAGGGAAAGGAAAGTGTAAACGATACTTCAATGTAAAGTCAAGCGGAGTTTCAGGGAGATTTCAGAGGAACTTTAGGAGGTATCAGAGAGGTTCTCGGCCCTGTTTTAGTGGCTTTCAGAAGAGCATCGAGGTGGTTTCAGGGAGATTTCAAAGTGGTTTTAATGCATTTTAAAGCGTTTCAAATCCAATTGCGAGTCATGGGAGCTACAGAAGACTTCAGGGGGTTTCAGAGGAGTGCTCGAGGATTTCAGGCGTTTGAAAGCGTTTCAAGGCTTTTCGGGGTTGTTCCAGTGTATTGAGGGAACTTCCCGTTATCAGAAGAGCTTCAAGGGCACATCAGTATGAAGCATTGGAAACAAATAGTTACGTTTGTAAGTAGATCCGATAACCTGTCCTCAAGGGAGGTTTTGGAAAATCGCAGACTGACATCAAACTCACAGCTTCACAGCACATGGTTGCACGAGGCAGGAAAAGCATGAATTTCATTCAAAATGCTCCAGCAGATAACTGACTACGCCTGTAGTTCTTCGACACTCTTAGACAGTTATTAAACTCTGAGCTGAATAAAAAATAGGTGCAAGATGCCAATGAAAGTTTTTGGGGACCCCTTAATAATCGCACCTACCTCAACTCCTTCTCTAGTCCCTAAACCCCACTTAACGCTCTTCGCTGTTTTTTCTCGTTAACCAACCTAAGAGTAATAAGTCGAGAACATTTTTAGATGAATATTAGTGATGTGATTTATATCACTGAAAACATTCAGCAATTCATCCAGAGAATTATTTTTGGATTGCTACCATTCCGAAAAATTCTGTAGAGATTCGTTCTAGGATTTCTTTTGAAATTCCTCCCGGTATTTCATCCAAAGAAGGGCCACTTCAAGTATTCTTCTACCGATTCCAGCCCAAAATTCCTCTTTTATTTTTTTTCAGACGTTTCTTCCTGCATTTCCAAAAGGATTCCCGGTATTTTTTCACGGATTTCTCCAGAAATTTTTTAAACATTCCTTTCGGGATCCCTACCGGGCTTTTTCCAGATATTCCACCAAGGGATTCATCATTGAATTCTCACAAGACTTCTCTAGGGCTTTTCCCAGTTTTCTTTAAAAATTCCACGTGAGTTCCCATCAAGCATTCCTCACAAGATTTCCATCAAGGATTCCTTCAGAGATTTCCCCCGGTATTTATTCAATAGGACACGTTTGGTGTAGTACTAGATGCATTCTCCGTTTCTGCAATGAAATGGTGCAAAAAGTATTATGATTTCGTCTCTAATTTGAAGCCATTTGAGCAAAACTTTGGGCAATAGTGTTCTTCTTCTTCTTCTTTATGGCTCTAAGTCCCCACTAGGACTTGGCCTGCCTTGCTTCAACTTAGTGTTCTTTGAGCGCTTCCACACTTTTAATTGAAGGGCTTTCTTTGCCTGCCATTGCATGAATTTATATATTGTGAGGCAAGTACAATGATACACTATGCCCAGGGAGTCGAGAAAAATTTCCCAACTGGAACGGGAATCGAATCCGCCGTCTCCGGATTGGCGATCCATAGCCTTAGCCACTGAGTAGTTATCATCTTCGTTACTCGTTTAGAATTGATTTGTATCAATATGGATCAGAATGTGTGTTACGTTTATGTTAGGTTTTGATGTAAGTCATGATCTTTCGTTCAAATAAAAGAAATGTGCGTAGCGTTGAGAAGTAATCATCAGTCGAAAAACTTTGTTAAAACAGATATGTCGCTATTTTTAAGTAAGTTTCGCTCAGTGCATAACCGATTCGGAATAAACTGGCATACGCGTTGACTTCATCGGCGAACGTACTCCTCTCACCGGTAAGGGAAGATTCAAATATTACGTCCATCATTTTTCGGGCATTCTAGACCCCCCCTCCCCCCTCTGTCACGCATTTTCCCTATACCTAATACACGTACTGTCACACTTTTGTAGACCCCCCCCCCCCTCCCCCAAATGATGGACGTAATTTTTGAACGTTCCCTAATCGATTTTATCGACAAAAAGAGAACTGTCATGGATCAATGCCACGTCATTCGCTGTCATTCGTAAACAAGACGAACTAAAGGAACAAAAACGGGAGGCATACGAACTTGAAGCGAAGAAAGACGTCCTTCTTCTTCGGGCCACCTTCAAGCCGTGCGGACGTGATTAGCTAAACCGGGAAAAGTGTCACGGTTACGAGCCGGGTGTTCGTTTAGGAGATCGGTCGCGACGCATCCGCGATGAAGGTTTTAGTGCGAGATCCGCCTATTGTGCGCTTGACGAGGACGTTTCCTTCCGGTAGTAGACGCATCCCGGGTTCAATTATCCGGCTCGACGGGAGGCCAATCCGTGATCGAACGAAGATTAGTTGGTGGATCTTGCCAGCAGAAGCCCACCGGATCCGGCAGCTTGCGGCGGAAGCCTACCGGATGCTGCACGATCGTGATTGGAGTCGCCCCACGCTTAGGAAACAAGAGCGCATCGTTCGAGGAGGAGTGCCCCGCGGATTATCTGTAGCGATGGTGCAGAATCACGCCGCCAGAGAGGAGCGTCGGCGTCAGCAGCTAGCGCACGTTCCAGACCAGTTTGATTCCGATCGGTAAGCAGTAAATGACGGAAAGAGGCGTAAAAAAGAAAGCAGGATGTGATTAGAGGTGAGATGACGAAAAGGAAAAGTGAGGTTAGGAGAAAAGGAGTGAGGAAGTGTAAAGATGAACAGGAAGGAAAAATACACGTGTAAAAAAGAATCTTCTCATTTTATCCGCCTTTATGAAGAAACCCCTAAAAAAGATGTAAGAAGATGCATGTGTTGGAATAGAACTTGTATTATCAGGACCTGCATTGATTTTTTTTGGAATTGCACCTTAAACTTTCATTATTTTCATGGAAACATGTTTTTTTCACAGCAACTTTACTATTGATAAAAATGTATTCAAAGATTTTGATTGTAGTTGTAATTAACGAGTTAAACTTCCATTTTTCCTATTAAAAACACTTTACCAAATTGCTGACAGAAGTACATAGGAAATCATTTGGAAAGTTTTCGTTTGAACGAACGATGTTATTCTCAACGACGAAATATTTATTTTAAGGTTATCTTTCATCGTTGCGAATTATGTATTTGAATAACCATTCAGACGGAACGCAAGAGTGCGATTGCAATCTTCTCTCCGTTATGGGAGCACGATTTGATCCCCAATTTCCGTGTCTCTCTTTCTTGTCCCCAGCGATTTATTCGCGTGAACAATAAAGTCGAGTGCCGAAATTAAATTTAATTCCTCTTTATTACCTACTGTTATGCCACCGACGCGACGACTGACTGCGCTGCTGTCATCAACATTGTCCGCACCGAGGACGTTACGTAGGGTAAGTGGCGATAGTGTTGGATCTTTTCGAAAAATTGTTGGACAAATTTTTAGGAGGTAATTTCAACTTATTATTGGCCAAAAACTTCTACCCAAAGAACATTAAAATGAAAACTAATACTCTTCAACTTATGAATCACATTGCCATGTATTTAGTATTTAAAAAGATGAATTTTCATAAAAGGTGCACTTTTAGCTCATCGAAAAGTTTGAATTTATTGAACTTTATGGCCAATTTTAACGTAATGATTGTACCATGTCATGTATACAGTACGTACAGCTTCAACGACGTGGTTACTCGGGTAGTACAGAGAACAGTGTAGCAACGATTGAGTTGTTGACAA
Source organism: Aedes albopictus (assembly GCF_035046485.1). NCBI lineage: Eukaryota > Metazoa > Arthropoda > Insecta > Diptera > Culicidae > Aedes > Aedes albopictus. The sequence continues at coordinate 312,305,300 of NC_085136.1, read as the reverse complement.
GCACACATGCTCGAGGCATGATACGGTATAAAGACACCGGGTTTAGACAGCCGCTGACAGTACACAGCTATCTAGGAAGATCGACAAATGCAGTACATATTGATGATCAACTAAAAGCATTCACCCTATACGCACAATATTTTGCGAGCAGTAGAAGCTGCAGAGATTTTAAAAAGGCTGTCTCCTGGACGCAAACATTGAGATAGGGGCTCCAGTAAAATTATAATTACATTAATAAAACTTTACGATTAGCATGCAAACACAAACGCGGTCGAGTCCATCTTGTTAGTTTAATTGCCCTGAGTTCGGAGTGATTTTTCTGCTGAATACAACTTGCTCGGACCGGAGAGCGAACGATAGCGACAGCTCCAGCTCCGGTTCATTAAAAGTTTTTCTCCGATAGGCAATCGAATCGTAAAGCGGATTGCCTCGCAACAGGTTGAATGATTGAGATAAAAAGGGCTAGATTTATTTTTAGGGCTGTTTGTGGAAAAAAGCAATTCCAGCATTCAGATTCATTGGCAACAGTTTGTGGAGTTATTTTAAATTTATTGAGTCGAAACCTCCACCGACAAAAAAAAGAAGATTGCCTAAAAAGCATCCCGGCCAATCCGGCTTAATTTTCCCAAAAAGCTTCCACCACAAAAGGGTCTTCGCACGCCGGTCGGTATTGAATTGATCCGGTTTTATAATCCCGATCCCTCAAAACGGCAGCAATAAACTTTACACCATCGCATCGCATCGGATCGGATCGGAAAAATCGGCGAATGATTAATTGTAGCACGTCGCACACAGCCAATCTGGCCGGGGCTTTCGGGCCGTCATTTTTCATACCACTAATGGACCCGGACAATCTTCCAGCTTCCCGTCCATCCAGCTTCATCATCCGGCAACACGCTGCTACCCCGCTTCCGTAGGCTCGTAGTTCCGGCGACGACGACGACGCCGGGGCTTTTTCAATTTCAATCAAAGTGAAAGTAGGGATTGTTCATCATTTTGCGAGGCTTCTTCTTCCATTATTGGTCGGAGGCTGCTGACACGCAAAACAGACGTCAATCTTTGAATTTTGGATGATGGCGGCGGCGGAGTGAGACTTGAAGTAGGAAGGAGGGGAGGGATCTAATCAATAATTGAACAACATCTTCCTAATAAATTGAGTGAAATTCGACGATCAAAATGCGCTCAGAAGTGAACAACTTCTTGATTTCGGCAGCTGTCTGATAGTGAATCATAGAAGTGCTGGTGGAGTTCTTCGTGACATAGTTCTGATTCTGAAATTTTGCACTTTTGATCGTATTATTATTGTTATATTTTCAGTTCAAACCGAATTAGCGACATTTTTTCTTTTACTTCCGCTGATTCAGACATTACTCTACGATTTTTTCCAGGGCTTCCTACAGGGCTTACTTTAAAAACTTTTGAGGGCTTCCTACTGAAATTCTCAGAGGAATTTATCGTGGGCTCCTTGAAGTTATTGCTCTGGAATTTCTTGTGCGATTTCTAAACTCCTCCAAGAATCTCTCCAGGAACTCATACAAGGTATTCTTCAGGAATTTCTTAAAAGATTCCCCTAGGACTTTTAACAATAAGGATAAGCAAATTCTTCCGGGATTCCTTCAGAGTTAAATTCACGAGTTCCTTCACAGATTCCTCCACGGAAACTCCTTCAGGTGTTTCTCCTGGAGTTTATTCATAAATTCCTCCAGAAAATTGATTATGAATTCATTCAGGAATTGTTTCATGAGGTTTATTCAGAAAGTTTTTCAGAGATTTCTCGGGGCATTTCTAGAGAGATTCCTCCAAGAAGTTTGTCAGGAATTCATTCAGAAATTCCTTCAGAATTGCTGGAGAGATTTTTCTAGGACCTCCTTCAAGGATTCCTTCAGCGATTCCTCTAGACATGCCTTCTGGGATTCCTATAGGTACTCTTTCAGGGACTCCTCGAGGAATTTCTTCTTGGTATTCATGAACAATTTCCTCAGGAATTTATTTGTGGTTACTTTCATGTATTTTTTTCGAAAATCCGTCAGAAGTTTCCCCTGGAGTTCATTCGAGGATTCCTCCATCTCAGCATTGTTCTAATCTTTCGCTGAGATCCGCACAGCCAAGATCTCAGCAACTTTGACAGTTCATTACTGGAATTCGGCAACTGTTTTGCTGAGAATCAGCTAAGAAATGTTTTTGTTTTTTATCTGTATTAACGAGATTTTCAGCCCTAGGCTAGTTCGTCTCGGGACCCAACGCTTTACTTCCCTTCCGAAAGAAGAACCCACATTTTTTGTGAGTTTTTCGGAAGTGGGATTCCATCCCAGGTCCTCAGCGTGATAGTCTAGTGTTCTAACCATCACACCAGGTCCGCAGCCCAGCTAACAAATGGAAAGCCGAGCCCGCGAATATGTTTTAAGTTTGTGTTATTTACAACCTTCAGACTATATTCTCTTGGAAATGCTGAAGAGATTTCTCCTGTTGCTTTAGAAATTTCGCCAGGAATTCCTAAATAAATACATTCCAGGAACTCCTTCAGGAATTAATCCTCGAAGTTCATCCAGTGATTCCACCTGAAATTTCTTATGTGATTCGGAGCTCCATCAGGGATTTGTCTAGAAGTTCCTTTTGTGACTCCTCCAGAAGTTCCGTTTATGGTTTCTACTGAAGTTCCTTCCTTGATACCTCCAAGGGTTTTCCAAGAACTCTTTCAGGAGTTCACTCAGGCGTTCCTCCAGTGATTCCTTCAAGGGTTCCTCCTCGAGTATACTCAGGGATTCCTTCTCGAGTATACTCAGAGATTTCTTCAGCTTCTTCGAGAATGACTACAAGATTTTCTTTGGTATTTCTCTTGGTAAGCCTAGCTGGCCTTTAGAATTTGGCCTTTAATTGCTAAAGAAGCCTTGCTGGCAAATTTACTGATGAAGAGGCTACCAAAGCAGCATGAACCGATGATCCTGGGATTGGAGTCGTCAGTGGACATTGTCAAGGCAAAATAACTGCAAGCCGGACTGCGATGGCGCGTTCTACAGCAATCTGCGGGTAAGGCCGCTGCCTGTCGTGTTGGCTAGCATCAACGTTGTGAATAGCTTCGAGACGGCTGTCACAGCCATGGGTGCTGGGGTGGACATTGGAGGTAAGTCGTATTAAATAACCATGAGTTCTGTGCTCTCCAGATTCAGTTAAAAATCTATTTTTGCCTTTCTCGTACACTAAGTGTACTGGAAAGGCTATATGTTCACTCCAAAAATGACTTTTTGATAGAAGGCCCGGAGGGTCGAGCCACATATACCAATCAACTCAGCTCGACGAATTGAGGTGATGTCTGTGTGTGTGTATGTATGTGTGTGTGTGTGTATGTGTGTGTGTGAGTATGTGTGTGTACAAAATAAACTCACATCACTTTTTGGCAGTAAACCTCAACCGATTTTTATGACCGATGGTTCATTCGACGCGGAATCTGCTCCCATTGTTTCCTATTGAAAATGGTTCGGATCGGTTCAGCCGTTCCGGAGTTATGGCCATTTAGGTGTTCCGGATCGGTACCCCAGGGAGGGGCCAGATATGAAAATGCTACAAAACCATGCATGCGACATATCAGACCGTGGCTTTTTCCATAACCTGACGAACGGTAAGCAGGAAAATACTCTCAGTCCATATCTGAACCAGCAGTATTCCGGAATCGGTTCCGGATGTCCCGCCGGAGGTGGCCAAATATAAAAGTGAGCCAAATCCATGCATGCGACATATCAGACCGCGGCATTTTCCATAACCTGACGAACGGTATGCAGGAAAATACTCTCAGTCCATATCTGAACCAGTAGTATTTCGGAATCGGTTCCGGATGTCCCGCCGGAGGTGGCCAAATATAAAAGTGAGCCAAATCTATGCATGCGACACATCAAATAGCGGCTTTTTCGATAACCTGATGAACAGTGAGCTGGAATATAGCCTTTGACTCAGCAGAGACTACTGGTAGTGTTCCGGAACCGGTTCCGTGTGTCCCGCCGGAAGTGGTCAAATGTAGATGGGAACCAAACCCATTTAATGCGACACATTTAATAGCTGCTTTTTCGATAACCCGAAGAACGGTAAGCAGGAAAATAGCTTTAGATCACAGCAGAGACTACCGGTAGTGTTCCGGAACCGGCTCCGGATGTCCCGCCGGAAGTGGTCAAATGTAGATAGGAAACAAACCCATGCATACGACATATTAAATTGCAGCTTTTCCGATAACCTGAAGAACGGTAAGCAGGAAAATAGCCTTTAATCAAAGCAGAGACTATCGGTTGTGTTCCGGAACCGGCTCCGGATGCCCCGCCGGAAGTGGTCCAATATAAAAGTGAACCAAACCCTTGACCAAACCTATGCATGCGGCACATCAAAAAGCGGCTTTTCGATAACCTGGTGAACAGTAAGCAGGAAAATAGCCAGAAGAGACTACCGGTACTGCTCTAGAACCAGTTCCGGATGTCCCGCCGGAAGTGGTCAAATGTAAAAGTGAACCAAATCCATGCATGCAACACATCAAATCGCGGCTGTTTAGATAACCTGATGAACGGTTAGCAACCAGTGAGACAACCAGTAGTATTCCGGAACCGGTTCCGGGTGTCTTGCTGAAAGTGGTCAAATGCATATAAGAGCCAAACCCTCGCATGCGACATATCAAACCACAGCTTTTTCGATAACCTGATGAACGTTTTACAAAAAAATAGTCTCAGATCACATTAGAGTCTACCGGTAGAACCCGTTTTGTATGTCCTGCCAGAATGACAAAAATGTAAAATGAATCAAATCCATGCATGCACATCAATTTTCCCTGTTGAACAATTAGCAAGAGACTAGTCTCATACCATATTTGAGACAATAGGTACAGTCTTGAAACCGGTTCTGGGTATCTCACAGGAAGTAGTAAAACAGTGAAAATAATCAATGCAAGCGATAAATATGTGTTAGAGAACAAAATCTTAACAAAACTGAAGCAGGCTCATCAAATCACATCTTCTCATATTCCTGAGGTGTAAATATACAGTAGAATGGGGGTTCCATGAGAAAATTGAAATTTAATCGCATCAACCTCGAGCAAAGCTTTTCAATCCCCTTTTGCATCTAAAATTGCTACGCAAAATTTCGATCCGACTGATTGCTCCTCGCGCTCTGTGATATGGTTCTTTTTTGAATTGGATTCAGTACGAAAAATTTCACTTGCACTTGCTTTCACTTGATAATAAAATATAGCCTGAAGTGTGCAGGAAAAAGGTTATCGAAGACTGTAAAGTGATTTTTGGTTGTGAAATAAATTATATTTAAGCTTGTTATTCTCGTCTTGGTATTGATGGTATTCTAGTAATAGTAAAGGTCACGCAGTCAACTAAGAGGTGTGATATTTTTCAGCTCTGCCTATACATTGAACATAACACCGGAAATATGTGTCTTCAGTAACTCGATGATGGCTTGGATTCTTGATTTCATAAATAAATTATTCACAGGATTCAGGATGCTTACGTCGACGGAAAGATCATGAGTACATATTCGACGAGAAAGGCACTATCACCACTAGGTGGATTAATCCGGTTTTTTTTTTTTATTCTTCAACCACTTAACCCATCAGTTCTTTGGTCCACTAGGGCACTGCGTGAGCGATTCCAACTGGCAGCTACACTTACACTTTGTACAGCGCCTAAATGTATTCCATGCTAATTCTACTTTATCGCATTGTTTGCCTTTACGCTGCTATCACCTTTCTACCCTGTCCTTGGTAGAATGATGAGCACGAGAATATTGATGTGTGGCTCTTGTTCTTTTTCCACTACGATTGGGAGTCCATTATGAGTTGCCGTTGGCCGATATCCAAGTTTCCGGGCCCGTTAGAGCATATGCTCAGAAGAGGGTCAGGCGTCAGCCGCTCCCGGGGGGACGAGAAACTGGTGAAAAATTGCAAGTGCCGGGGCTGGGATCGAACCCATGCCCATCCACTTATGAAGTGAAGGTGTAGCCACTACACCACGGGCTGCGGCATGTTGAATCTATTATCCGCGAGCAAAAATTGTCAAAGCTGGTACCAGGTCACCTTCGACAATGAGTCATGCAAGGCCGTCAGTCCCAAGCAGGAAGTAGTAGCGGTTGAACAGAAGTCGGATAGGCTGTACAGGCTGAAGATGGCCAGGAATTTGTCTCTACTTGTGGCAGGAGAGCAAAATAGTTCCCAACTGTGGCCCGATGATTAGAACATCTTTCGGTAAACGGTATGAAACAGCTCAAGTCTATTGCAACTCTGTGGATGCTATCGACTTTTGATTCTTGGACTTGAGGGTTTCTTTCGGCCTTGCAGTCTTCGGTATGCAATCAAAACGTCATATGTTCTCTATGCCCGACGTTTCGATGCTCTATGCCATCTTTTTCAAGGGTTCTATTTGAAATTGGACATTGTACATATAAAAATTAGACAGGAAAAACTACAAAACTTACAGAAAAATCGTTCTTCGTCTGGTGGTATGGAATGCACATAGAATGTAGTCAGGTTCAGCATGAGCATGAGCATAGATGACCGTACAATTCGTAGTTGCTACTCCGTGATTTACCAGAACAATCGAAATTGCACAAGGAACCAAGAAACGGAGCTTGGGAGTAACTACCGCTCTCAATGTGCACAGTTCGAGAATTCCAGACTTTATTAGTCAATAACGGCGCCGGCCACGTCCTTACTGTCATCGAGGAAGGAAAGGAATGTAAGTGTGACGTACGTTGCTACTAGAGACCGAGATCACCTCATTTTCTCCACGACTGTCACGGGAAGGAGTTTTTGTTAGTGGGGAGGGAGAGAGTCGCATGATTTGGATTCACTTTGGTAAGTGATGATTCATGCAACCTTTACTTGAGTCAAAACATTTATTCATTTTGACTAAAATATTACAGATGTCGACACCGAAGATGACGAACCATTCAATTTTTTGTGTAAATGCAAAAAATGAAAGAAAGATATTTATTATCAACTGAATGTGCATTGGAAACTAGCGCCGACACATGACGTGGCGAACTTTTCAATATTTGTTAGATAGATACACAAAAAGCAGAGCAGAATTTTATACAACCTTTAGCAGTAATTATTATGATAAAATGGAACGAGCTCACCAATAAACATCCTTCGAAGTGTCCAGTGCGTAAGTGCTGCAGCATCTTCCACTAACTGACCTCTTCTCCGAAATCACATTGAATCGCTACAACTATACAAGGGTACGACGATGTGCACATTCAAATTAACGTCGACGACGACGCGGTCGGCCCGAATGAAAAGAAGCGGTCTCTTTACTTTGCATCCAAAATCACACTCTGCACATAGAATGTAGAATGTAGTCAGGTTATGGACAAACTTCATCAATTTCCTACAATTTTACAAACAATGATCAAAACAAGTAATTTTACATAACATTTAGGACACTACTAACTATTTTTCATCACGAAAAACTGGGAAGTTTTGTATGGCGGGTCGCTACTTTTTTTGTCACTAAGCTATTCCAATTTTAAACCATCAATTTGATTCAGAAATCTGTGTCAGAAATCTGTGAAAATGTTGTATGCAAGTTCTGTGGGTTGAAATTTTCTACTGGGTCTCATTGGGTGTTGGTGTCGTCAATTCTCTGCCTATCTACGTGTTTTGTTTTGGTTGTAGTCTCTAGTGTGTATAATATTCCTGCATAAATAATACTAAGGCTGTCGCAGTCGCTTCGTTTGTTTACCATCCTGTCTGTGTTGATGATGTGACACACTTCCAGAACAGGGAGAGCGGAGAACCGTCGATGGCAATCGAGAATCTCCCTTCTGTCCAAATAGAATCGATGTTCGTTGTCCTCTCTTTAGTCGGCCGAGTTCATGGCTGTTACAGTCGTCGTTGTTGTTGTTTTTTATGTCATTCATGAGTTTGTCCATTTTTGTGATGTCGCTTGCTATTGAAAATGGCCCGGATCGGTTAAGGCGTTTTAGTAATCCAGACCAACACCGCCCGGTGGAACTGGTCCTATATAAAACTGAAACAAGTCCTAAGTATCATGCGACATATTGCATGGGTGACAATTTTTGTGCTAAAATCAACACTAAAAACCATAAATTCCACGATGTCGATCCAAAATTCTAGATAGCGGCCTTTTACTCAAGATGGTGGATCAAAATTCAAGAAGAGGGATGACTAATCGGGTTTTAGGTATTGGTATATTTGGTATTGAGAAGATGGTAAATTTGGTATGGAGAAGATGAGAGAGTCCAAAAGTGGCGACCAGAATATCCAAGGTGGAGGTCTAAAATCCAAGATGGTGGCTGTTTTATGGAAATTAAGCCTCAACAATCACCAGCCAGATAAACGATATGATTACTGGTGCAATGAAATTGATTTTTGTTTAAAGTGTTTGTCGATATTCATCAACAAGTCACTTGAGTTTTGTTAAAATTGATGTTAGAAGAAGGCACGAGAAAGGCGCCATCATCGCTAGGTGGATTAATTAGGGTTTTTGAAAGTAAGACCAGAACAAATCTCATTTTTCTCTTTTATCACAGTGCTCATTGACTGTTCAAGGGAGGATGATAAATAATAAATGTATTTGAAGAAAAAGTACCCAAACAATCAGTCAAAATCGGTCAACCAATCGGATTTGTAGTACAATTATCTGGGCGACTCTAACTTAACCTTAAAATTTTAAAATTTCTTGATTCATTTATTTGAGCCCCCCTCGAAATGTTGAATTTCAACCATAAATTATGCGAACGGAGGATGGAGGACATAAGAGAAAATTGAAATTTGTGTCAGCCTAATTGAAATTTTATCAAAAATTTATCAGGACTGCTCCAGCTGCTTTTGAAAATTGTCTCAAATTTTTCCGAGAATTTTATGTAGTAGTTTTGCTGGAATCTTTTGCCACCAGAAATTTTACAAAGAAGTTCTCCAAAAAAGAATGCACATAAATTCACTCTGGATTCATAAAGGCTTTACCATAAGCTCAACAAAAAATCTTTCACAAATTTACCATAACACTTCAGAATAAGAAGAAAAAAAACAAGTTATCCTATTTTTTAATAACACACTTGGCGTGCGTCGAGTGGGGTTTCCTTTCAAGTACTAAAACTTTTCTTGGAGCTCTATTCAAAGATTCACTTCATATACTCACTCAATTTATTGCCACGATTTTTTGAAATTTGAAGATTTTTTTTTTGGTATTTCATCAGAAGTTTCTAAAATGTGCTCCTTCAAATTTGTATAGTTTCATTGACACTCAATAAACATTAGATGTCCCATTAGAACCTCCAATAGACTTAAGCAGAAATTTGTTTCAAGGCTCCGCCAAAAATAAAGACTCTTATAAACTTTCAAAAATGTATATATATTTTGAAAGCATGGGAACAGTTATCTATTTTTATGTTTTATTTTTTTTTTTATTAATTAATTATTTATTTCCACAGTTTAAAATTCTAAAACGAGGCATACTATTTCAAACACACCCTAAGGAATTACTATCAGAGGGCACAAGATATTATAGAAATACATAAATTATTTCTGAAAAAAAGTTTCCTGAAAATTGAAAAACATTTGTCTAAGTCCATATGTGCATTCTAGAATAGGTCATAGAATACAGAGAGGAATCATATAAATTACTATGAACCAAATCTGTCGAAAACTTCTCTATGAGTTTTGCCAAAACTTCGTCGGAAAAAAATGAAGTTTTTATATTTTTGACCATGATTTTGTTTTACTCTTTCCTAAAAAACTTTGACAGAACTGACATTATTCTACTAGTCTGTTGAAAATATAGCTTCGAGATATTTGGCCAATATTTTGAATGAAATTTTAAAAAAATGTTTCATTCATACATATGAGTTTAAGAGACTTCTGACAGAGTTTGGGTAATTCCGGATTGAACTTCACTTATATCGCAACAACTTAGGTGTTTTATTGCTTGAAGACGATCTTTTCCTTAATGAAAGTAAAAAGTTTTTAAACTTGAAGCTATAAAATCATCATAAAACTACAAATGGGGAGATCATGAATTTTGTCGAAAACATTGTCGGCTATGCCTTTGGAACTCCTTCCTTTGAGAATTTGATTTGTAGTTCTAAAGGATGCTTCGGTGATTTCTTTGTTTTTTTTTTTTTGTTTGCAAAGAAATGGTAATTTCTTCGTTAGTTTGAATGGAATTTGTTCACCATTTTCTCTGGGAGTTTCTATCTTCGGAAATTGATGTGTGAGGAACTAGCAAGTATATTAAAACTCACTAGAAATGGAATTTTCAACGACAATTTCTTTGGCAATATTTTCAGTTATTTCATTGTAAAATCATACGGAAATTGCTAATTCTATTTGCATTTCAGTGTATGCAAGTTAATTCCTCGAAAACTTCTTCGGCAATTCCATTTCATTTGACAAGTTAATTAGAAAGTTTTTTTTTTTTTTCAAAAAAAAATGTTATTAATTGCTTCTACAATTCATGCAAAATTTATACAGCTGGTCATTCGATAACTTTTTTGTAAATTTTGCCGATATTTAGTAATTCCTATCATTTTTTTTGTCGAAAATTTTAAAAGTAGCTTCCACGGCAATTGAGGCAGAAATTTTACAAGTAATAAATTTGGATATTTCCAAGGCAAAAAAGTTACAAATTCTTCAACAATGCTTCCGCAATATACTTTGGAAATTCATTCGGTAGTTTCATTGGATATTTCTCATACAATTGCTTTAGAAATTAAGAATTTTCCAGAGGAGTTCTTAGAGGAACTGTAACAGGAAGATACAAGTTCGAAAGAAAATACTAAAGACATTCCCAAAGAAACTGGCGCAGAAATTTTCTCAAGCTGCACTGCAAAATTCACTAAGATGCTGTCTGAAGAATTCATAGGAATTACAGAAAGAATTCATAAAAAATCTAAATTTTTAAAGATGTTTATAAATTATTTTTTTAAATTAACTAACTATCAAAAGATCATCAAAGAAATTGCTGTCGAAATTCCGGAAGGCATTGATGTCGAAATTCTTACAAGATTTACAAAAAACTTTGCCCGAAATAATTGCACAGGGAATTTCATAGCAATTGCCAAAACAACTTCCCAACAAATTGCGATGAAAGTCCAAAAAGCATTGCCGAATTAATTTTTGAAGGCATTACCTAAGAAATTTTCAAAAAGATTGTCAAAGGGATGACTTGGTAAATTTAAAAAAAAAAAATGGTCAAAACAATTGATAAGAAAAACACCAAAAAAAAAACTGCAGAAGCAATTAAAAAATGCTTGAGAAATTTCCAAAATGAGGAGCAAAAAGCTCCCGTCACAATTTTTGAAGGGTTGGCTTATATATTTTTTTTAAATTGCCAAAAAAATTTCCAAGTTGTTTCTAAACGATATTCCTAAGAAATTTCCGGAGGAATTCCCAAAGAGAGCTTTGTACAATTTGGGAAAGTGTCCCTATTTTGGGAACTTGCCGGTAAAACTGAGAAAATTTCAAACCATTTGATTTGATTTTTGTATTGGGTTAGATACTCTACGTACATCAACGGGTTTTAAAAAAAAATCCAGAAAAAGTTCAATGGAGTTACTGGGAAACAGTGATTTCCGAAGAAATGCTCAAAACCTTTTGAAAGAGACGCTCTCGAAATTTTCAAAACGTTCGAATCACTATAAAGTTTATGCACATTGCACATACATTCTATGTAATGAAAAAATAATCTGGCCAAATATTATTTACGAGGGGGCTTGTGACAAATATAACATTACATCATATTCACATTTTCTGGCGACCGATTGTAATGGAATCTGACATCACTTTCCTGTCTCACAAGGACTCTAAGACCGTAATAGTGAATTTCCCACTCCAAAGCTCAAGATAAACTAGAAAAGAAAAACCAATTTACTTGATATTCATTATCGGCCGCCACTGAAAAGTGAAATAGAAGAATCACCGTCGCGTCGTCATTGTCGTCGATAAGAACACCTAAACATCGACCGACGGCAACGTTCTCTTTTGCCTTCCCAGAAGGATGTATGACAGCAATACCGAAGGCGCCAAACTCAAACACAAAAAGTACCTACGACGAGTTTTCAGTCATTTTCCAAGTTTGTATCTTCTTCCACTGAGAAACGTTTTTGTTCGGATGCTTTGATGTTATCTATTTTCTTACTTGTGAGATCTGTCGTATTTCGCAGTAAGAATCGAATCGCAATCAGCCTTTCAACTTAGAATGTATAGATTCATCCATAAAATCCAGAATTTAAAGGCGCTAATAAGCATTTCTGATGCCAGTTTAAGTCTCTATTATTAGCTTTATTAAGGAGATTTTCAGCCCACGGCTGGTTCATCTCCGATAAATTTAAGTCTTGGCATCCACCCACCCCCTTCAGCGTTACGACATTTATGAACAAGCCCTAATTTTTTTAGAGTAAATATTAACTGACAAGTGGGATGCGATAAAACCATTTCCAGTCTATGAGGTTCTGAAGAGGTTTCAAGAATCATCATTGAACTGAAATGACTCTGTTACTGTTACTTGGGAAGTAACATCATCAAGGCTTTAAAGCTGTGTCGCCCCTCAATTCTGCTCGATCTAACCGTGATAAAACCTCAAATTTCACTAATTTGATTACCCGAGAAACAATGCAAAGTGCTATTATTTTGTCAGGTACTGAGAATCGCCAACCAAATAACATTTCTTCATGCCATATGATGGTCTGGAAGACCTTTCCAAACCCATTTGATCGTGAAATACCATTTCTTCACCGAGTGGATTACTCAAGTCGTTTCGCCTAAATTGGGAGGCGCAAATCAACTATACTTCAGCGGAGAAGTTGCTGGCGGTGACTGCAGCACACAGAAAAAGACCCGGAACCGAAGAAGCTCGAACAAAGTGAGGAGGATAAAGAAGTCGAACTGCCTTCGAAATTGACTTTTGAATCGATTCCCTGCCCTGCTCTGCTTTCACACTACCTACCTCTTGGTGGCGGTGGCCATGTAAGGGGGGCGGTGTGGCGCGGAGGCGGAAATGGAAGTGTGCGTGTTGTGATTTCTGAATTTTCAATTTTGTGGAAAGGTGACGGCGCCTTTCGGGGTTCGGTGGTTCGATAGAGCGAGGGGAAGCGAAACGGATTCTTTTCCCAATTGAGGAAAGAGCTTTTCGGATCTGAGAAGGGGAGTAGATTTGTTCGTCCTAGTAACCAGCAGCACTAGGAAGAAAGTCGAAATCGTGTCCCACACAGCAGAGGAGGGGCAACCCAAGTGGAACGCACAAATCATTAGATTGGCAGGTTGTGAGTGGAATCGCTGATTAGGTCTGGGGCTTTTATTTTGGGTGAATTGATTGGTTACTTCAGAGCGTCCCGACGGGGTGGTTGTTCCCTAGTCGACTAGAGTTGGACAGCCAATGTCGATTTGATTGGATCTTCCAAGATGATGAAGACAAGAGATGAGATTACCGGAACGAACGAAGTGTCTGGCCGAACCGGTCAAGGTAAAATGTCAGTACGGCTCGGAAGATAATCCGTCTTGACATCCGGTCGTTATTGGAATGAATCGATATTTCTGGAAGATGAAAGCAGTGTGTGGAATTATACTCAGCCTGTATAACATAAAGGCGCATGAGATATGAGAAAAGATTTTGCCAAATTCATTGGATTTTTTTTGCAATCGAGGCCGTTATTTTCCTTTGGTGTTTTTTACAGCTTGGTGAGTCTAAAAATTGTACATTGATGAGATACTTTTGAACTCGGGGAAACCCTTTTTTGCCTTTCTCGTACACCAAGGTGTACCGAAAGGCTATATGTTCACTCCAAAAATGAAAATTTGATAGAGCCTCCGGAGGGGTCAAGTCTTATATACCAATCGACTCAGCTCGACGAATTGAGGTGATGTCTGTGTGTGTATGTGTGTGTGTGTGTATGTGTGTATGTGTGTATGTGTACAAAAAAAACTCACATCACTTTTTGGCAGTAAACCTCAACCGATTTTAATGACCGACGGTTCATTCGACGCGGAATCTGGTCCCATTGTTTCCTATTGGAAATGGTTCGGATCGGTCCAGCCGTTCCGGAGTTATGGCCATTTAGGTGTTCCGGACCGGTACCCCAGGAAGGGGCCAGATATGAAAATGTTACAAACCCATGCATGCGACCCATCAAACCGCGGCATTTTTGATAACCTGATGAACGGTAAGCAGCAAAATAGTTTCAGACTATATCTGAACCGGTAATGTTCCGGAACCGGTTCCTGGTGCCCCTCCGGAAGTGGCCAAATATAAAAGTAAACTAAACACATACATGCGACACATCAAATAGCGGCTTTTTCGATAAACAGATAAACGGTAGGCAGCAAAATAGTTTCAGACTATATCTGAACCGGTAATGTTCCGGAACCGGTTCCTGGTGCCCCTCCGGAAGTGGCCAAATATAAAAGTAAACTAAACACATACATGCGACACATCAAATAGCGGCTTTTTCGATAAACAGATAAACGGTAGGCAGCAAAATAGTTTCAGACCATATCTGAACCGGTAATATTCCGGAACCGGTTCCGAAGTAGCCAATTAAAAAACTGAACCAAACCCAGGCATGCGGCACATAAAATAGCGAGTTTTCAGATAATCAGGTGAATGTTTAGCAGGAAAATAGTTTCAGACCATATCTGAACCGATTGTGATCCAGAACCGGTTCCAGGGGTCCCGCCGGAAGTGGCACATTGAGAAAGTGAACCAAACCCATGCATGTGACACATCAAATAGCGGCTTTTTCGATAACCAGATGAAGGGTAAGCAGGAAAATAGTTTCGGATAATATCTGAAACGTTAGTGTTCCAGAACCGGTTCCAGGTGTCCCGCCAGAAGTGATCAATTAAATAACTAAACCAAACTCATGCATATGACACACCAAATAGCGGCTTTTCGATAACCAGATGAACGGTAAGCAGGAAAATAGTTTCGGATAATATCTGAAACGTTAGTGTTCCAGAACCGGTTCCAGGTGTCCCGCCGGAAGTGATCAATTAAATAACTAAACCAAACTCATGCATATGACACATCAAATAGCGGCTTTTTCGATAACCAGATGAACGGTAAAGAACTGTTTGCAGTTCGGAAGGAGTTTCTCACCCTATCTGAATGCATGGGAAATTCCTTGCCTGAATCACTCAAGAAATCGTTTTTCTTCGATTGCAGTACGCGGTTGAGAAGAAATGACAGTTGAAATGGCAGTCATTATAGAAAGTTTCTGCCAGGAATCGGTCAAGAAATTTCTTGAGCGATTCCTTTCGAACATGAAACTGGGCTTTTAGCAGGAAAATAGTTTCAGATCATATCTGAACTGCTTATACTGACGGAGTCGAAGTGGTGAATCCAGCTGAAGGCATCTGATGCAGACCGAAGAATAGCAGGTCGAAAAGCGTCATGCCAAACAAGCTGCTTCCGTTATTTGTCAACGATAATTGCCAATAAATCCAGATAATGAGATATCTGAACCGGTTGTTGCGGGAGGTGCTCGATACCACCGACTCTTTCAGCAGAAATTAGACAGGTATTTGTCATGATCAGCTACATAGCTGCAAACTCATATTTATCAAATTATAAGTACAAATATACAATAATTAACTTACAAATTCGTTGATAAAATTAGGGAGCACGATTTGCTCATTCACTGAAGGTACCTTCTCGCTAGCTACTAAATGTCTTCACTGATATGATTTAAAGGGGTGTTCATATTTTCAATAATGTTGGGTTCAAATTTAAGGCTACGCATCTTTGCGTAACACCGGTTGTGTTCCGGAACCGGCTCCAGGTGCCCCGGAGATAAACGGTCAGCAAGAAAATAGTCTCTGACCACACCTAAGATTATCGGCAATCCTGATTGCTTCGCTGAAATTACGAAACTGAAAATTTAAATTTTATCGCATCAATCCCCTTTTGCGTTTAAAATTGCTGCGCCCAATTTTGATGCAACTGGTTGGTTAAATGGAATGGGTTTCATTCACGTGTTTGCCTTTTTTTCGACAAATTTTATAAGAATCTTATATTCAACGATAATAAAATATAGACTGAAGTGTGCAGAAAAAAAAAAATCGAATTGTCTTGATAATGATCGGCATCCAGTGCTAGTGAAGGCGGTCAAGCAGTCAACTGAGAGTATAATAAGTTTCCAAATTTGATTATGGCTTTGATGAAACTCTTGCTTTTCTGAATACGGCTGACACAAATTTCAATTTTCTCCTATATTAACCCCTCCCCCTCTTGGAAAATTTAAGTCGGAATTCAACATTTTGAGGAAGGGCACAAAGAAATGAATCAAGAAATTTTTAAATTTTAAGGTGAAAAAGAATCCTCCATAAAATTTCTCAACAAATCGCTTAACTAGATTTTGCTTAATTGATTGGGTATTTTTTCATCAAATACATGTATTATTTATCATCTCCCCATTGGCGAGACAACGAGAACTGTGACAAAAGAAAGAGAAAGGGATTTGTTCTGTTCTAGAGTATCCTCAGGATTCAGGAACACTTTGGCTAACGTCGACGGAAAAATACTGATTACTTATTCGACGAGAAAGGCACTATCACCACTAGGTGGATTAATCTGGGTTTTTTAGAAAACTATAGAATCTCGATGAAAGTTGCTTAAGACGATTTTTGCCTTTCTCGAACACTAAGTGTACTGGAAAGGCTATATGATCACTCAAAAAACGATTTTTCGAAAAAAAAAAAAAAGCTCGGAGGATCATGTCGCATATACCAATCAGCTCAGTTTGACGAATTGAGATGGTGTCTGTATGTGTGTATGTGTGTATGTCTGTGCGCAAAATGAAATTACTCACTTTTAAGACACTTCTCATTGGCCGATTTTTCGGATTATAGCTTGAATCGAACCAGAACTTTACCGCATTGTTTGCTATTGAAAATGGTCCGGATCGGTCAAGGTGTTCCAGAGTTATGGCCTTTTCAGCACCATTAGAACTGGCCGTATATAAAACAGAATGCGATACATCAAACTGCGTCGAATTTTGTTACCTTTAGCATGGTTGACAATTTTGTGTGGAAATCAACACTGGAGACCAGAAGCCCCATGATGTGGGCCCAAAATTCAAGATGGCAGCCAAATGCTCAAGATGGCGGTTCCAAATTCAAGTTGGCGCTTGTTTAATAGAGTTTTAGGCTCTAAAACCATGCAATGTCGGTATATTTGATGTAGAGAAAATATCCGGAGTCCAAAAATGGCGACCAGGATATCCAAGATGGCGACCTAAAATCATATAGCGGCTCCAAATTTAAGATCGCAGCTGTTTAATGGAGTTTTAGGCTCTAAAACCATGCAATATTGGTATATTTGGTGTAGGGAAGATGTCCGAAGTGCAAAAATGGCGACCATAATATCTAAAATGGCGATCTAAAATTTAAGATGGCGGCTCCAAATTCAAGATGGCGACTGTTGAATAGAGTTTTAGGCTCTAAAACTATGCAATACGGGTAAATTTGGTATGCGAAGATGCCCAGAGTAAAAAATGGCGATCAGGATATTCAAGATGGCGACCTAAAATCGAATATGGCCGCTCCAAATTCAAGATGGCGGCTGTTTTACCCTTATGTGGCCGACATGGTACCCGGGTACCCAACGCCCATTTAAAAAGCACGGTGTAGAAAAAATTCAAAAAGTTTTTCGGACACATAACGGTTATTAAGTTTTAGGCTCAATATGGGTATATATTTCGTAGGAAAGATGCCTGGACTCCAAAAATGGCGACCATAACATCTAAGATGACGATCTTAAATCCAAAATGGCGGCTCCAATTTCAAGATAGTGGCTTTTTCTTAACAGTTTGAGGATTGAACATTAAAAGCCAGATAAACGATATGATTTCTGGTATCCTGAAATGGACTTCTATTCGTTGTATGAAAGTTCGATATACATCAACATGTCACTTGAGTTTTATTGAAATGGGTCTTCGAAGGATCGAGAATGGCGCCATCACCGCTAGGTGGATTATTAAAGGGGTTTTTCCAGTAAGGTGGCCTCACTGAAGAAGATTAGACAAATATCTCAAAGACAATCTCTAGGAGGAAACAGGACAGGGCAGAAGTGCTTGGTAAGATTACAAGCACTTCTCGTAAATGAATTTCTAGGGAATGTTCGAGCGAAATATTACTTTTCATCTGGAAAAACTAGTCGTCAAATTTCTGTGAGAATGCCCAATTGTGCCCAGGTAATTTTGGAAGCAATTGTAATTGATTTTCCAGTGCTGCGCATTTCGTTAAACAATTTATTCATGATTTTACATTTATTTAATTAAATATTCTCCTCACAAATTCCTGATAAAACGAAATATCCTGCAAAATATTTTAAAACGAAAACCTGGAAAATCAATAAAAAAAATTACTGGGAATGTTTTCCGGAATTTTATCTCGTAATCTTGGATATTTACATAGTAACATATGAGTTTTAGGAAGCACGGCTCCCATCGAACCTTCCTGACTACTTAAATAAAGCAAAAAGAATATTCCTTTTCTGAAATTTAATTTAATTTGTTCAGGAAGTTTTCTTGGGTTTTCTCCAGGAGTTTCTCAAGAAATTTCTCGAAATATTTATCTCGAATCTAGTCTACAAGTTTCTTCAGATTTTTTTTCAGGTTTTTATGTTTTCTGAGTCTTTAGCATTTTTTTATAAAATTCCTACCAGGGGGAAGTTCGTGCATATATTTTTTCGAACATTTCTGAAGGGATTCTTCCAGCCATATTATTAGAATTTCCTCAAAAAGTTTTTCTCTAAGTTTTTTTTTAATTCTCAAGAAATCCTTCTAGAAATTCATCTACGGGTTCCATCGGGGATTTGTAAGAATGGCAATTTGTAAGATGCAATTTTTGAAGAATTTCTATCATTGATACTTCGAATTTCTTTCGGAAATTCCTCCTGGGGTTTAATTAAGCAATTCAAATTTTTTTTCTAGGAGCTGTTTCAGAAAATATTTTGAAATTTCGCCAGAGCATCCTCCGGGCATTACTCTATATCCTTTGGGAGCAGAGAGCACGATAGGCGGACCAAGTGGAGCGTCATCTGACGAGCATTGGGTGTGATCAAGGGTGGAGAGCGGCAGCCACGAACCGTGGCTTAATTGTGATGTTGTGCATTTTTTAATTCCTCTAGAAGGATTCCTCCAGAAATTCATCTGGAAGTTCCTTCAGGGGTTTCTCTAGAAGCTGCTCCATAGAAAGCTTAAGATTTCAACAGACCTTTCTTCAGGAATTCGTTCAGAAATGTTTCTAGTGATTTAGAAATTTCTGCAATACAAAGATTACAGTTCCTGCAAAACTACTCCAGAATGTATTCCCTGGCATTTGCCATGGAAATATTCAAGAAGTTCTTCTATGAATGAACCTGCAGAGGATTCTTCTGTTTGTCTGTATATGTTTCAAAAGATTCCTTCTAAAAATCTTCTATTTTGCAGCAATTTCAGTAGTCAGTGGTTCTCTATAGACTTCCTCAGGATTTTTTTGTTCTAGCAGGATTTCCTTTGGAAAAAAATCTCCTTGCAAAGGGTTTTGCCTTTCTCGTACACCAAAGTGTGCTGAAAGGCTATATGTTCACTTAAAAAACAAATTTTCGATAGTAGGCTCGGAGGGTCAATTCACATGTACCAATCAACTCAGTTCAACAAATTGAAATGATGTCTGTATATGTGTATGTATGTATGTCTGTGCGCAAAAAAGTTCACTCAGTTTAAAGTCACTTCCTATTGGCCAATATTTCGGATTATAGCTTGAATCGAACCGGAATTTTACCGCATTGTTTGCTATCATAAATGGTTCGGATCGGTCAAGGCGTTCCGGAATTATGGTCATTTCAGTTATCCGGACCAGCACCGGTGGAACTGGCCGTATATTAAACTGAACCAAGCCCCATCATGCGACACATCAAACTGCGGCGATTTTTGTAACCTTTATTATGGTTGATAAATTTATCGGCCCAAAATTCAAGATGGTAGCCTAATGTTAAAGATGGCGGCTCCAACTTAAAGGTGGCGGCTGTTCAATAGAGCTTTAGGCTCTAAAACTGCCATATGGGTATATTTGGTATGAAGAAGATGTCCGGAGTCCGAAAGTGGCAACCAGAATATCCAAGATAGCGGATTAAATTCCAATATGGCGGTTCTAAATTCAAGATTGCGAATGTTTAATGGAGTTTTAGGACCTGAAACCATGTCATATGGATATATTTTGTATGGGGAAGAAGTCTGGAGTCCAAAAATAGCGACCAGAATTTCCTAGCTGCCGGACTTAAATCCAAAACGGCGGCTCAAAATTTAAGATTGCGGTTGTTTTTCAAGAGATTAAGGCTCAAAAAAAAAGATAAACGATATGATCTCTGATGCCATGAAATGGATTTCTGATAAACGTATGAAATGTGTTTTCGAAGGCACGAGAAAAGCGCCATCGCCGATAGGTGAATTAATTAGGGTTTTTATGTACTAACCCCAGCTGATATTGAATAATCCAGGGGTTCTCAAACTTTTTCAGCTTGCGACCCACTTTTGATATTTAAAGAATTTGGCGACCCACCAGAACTTATTTTCATAAAATTCGTGTACGTCATTTTGGCAAATTTAGACTAACTTTCTAATAAATACATTTCATCACTTCCATAGGCTTCAATAATCTAACGGTTCGTTGTTTTCAAACTTAAAAAAAAGTTTTCTTATTATTGCACACTTAAGGTATCTAGGTGCCCAGTTTCGGTAAACTCTTAGTCTTAGAAGTTTGAGATAAGTTTCCAAGTTTCTAACCAAGTCTGACATCAAACAGCACTAGAGAACAGGTTTAAGGTTTCTCTCACATATTCTAGAAATAAACAAAAAAAATACGTTTTATACAAATTCTTTGAAGGTATAGTAGCGTTTTTGTATCACTGCCGAACTTCAAATGAAAGATCGGGTCGAAAATGCTATAAATACTTACAGCAAGTGGGTGAACATCAAGAAGAGTTTTTAGAAATATAGTACAGCTGTTTAAACCAACAGTGTTTGTATTAATTGGGTAGAAATATCAATTAAGAGTTATCTTATTTAACATTCCATTGTTTTTGTATTATAATATATTACAATTTTATATTCATATGACGGGGTTTACACACACACAGGGGGGTAGCCTAAGGGAGTTAAATGAACTGATGCCCGGACTTAAGTTCGTGGAGTAGCCAGACTTTTGTCATGAGATAGCAACTTTATGTTGACTACCGAAGGAATTCAGCAATTTTAACTCGCCCTGCTACATCAAACCATCAGGTAGATCATTCCATGCAGTGATTCTGCAGCCATAGGTAATCCTTGCGATGATGGTGGGTACACTTCAATCATCATCATCATCATCATATAGTACAGCTGGATGGTCTGGTCAGATGAATTCTCTTGAATTTTTTAGTCATATCCTTTGTACACAATTATTTTAATTATATTTTTATTGAAATCACTTTCAGTTGTTCTGATTTCTGTTAAAGTTTAGATTATCGACATTCAGCAGACTTTTACCGAAGGTAAGCTTTACTTAAGCTCGGTAAAAGTAAGGTTCCTTGTATAAGTTATGTATTTTTTTTAACTGATTTTTGATATTTCTTTTTATATATATTTTAACTGCTGAACTTGGTGAGTAAATATCTCGCTGGCCATGCAGACTAAAATCAACAACAAAAATCTGTTTGATTTAAGACTCATACTTTCAGAATCGATTTCAGAACGCAGACAGTAGAATAGTGGGCTTCGTGGCCGTGCGGTTAGCGGCGTCAGTCGTCTAGGCGTTTCGTGCGGGTCCGATTCCCGCTCCAGTCGGGGAAAACTTTTCGTCAAACGGAAAATTCTCCATTGGGCCACTGGGTGTTAAGTGTGTTGTCCGTTGTCTCGTGTATGTAATGTTCAGTCTGTGCAGCCTCTGGCTGAAGACGGTGTAGTGTCTTCTATAAAACTTATCACAAAAAAATTGAATAGAATTAAGGAGAAAACGCACTTCTAAAAATAACTCTGTCGATTATCCATGGGTTTTATATACATTACAAAATGACTAGCTGACATAAGATAAATAAGATATTTATTATAATTTCGCCCAAGCCTTCGACCCACCAAAAACCAGCCAGCGACTCACCAGTGGGTCGCGACTTACAGTTTGAGAAACGCTGGAATCAATTCTGCTGAGAATATATCCAAGTTCTTACAAAGATTCCTTCAGAGAAACATCCAGAGATCTTTCTGGAATTTACTATGGGATTTTTTTCACGAATTCCATCATCATCTTTGTCTGCAATTTTTGTGGATATTTTCAAGAGTTTCTTTCAGAAATTCCTCAAGCAATTCCTTGAATTTTTTTCCAGAGTTTCTCCACAAGTTTCTCAAAATCTTTTTTTTTTCAAAGAATCAAGATGTATGTTCAGGTATTCTCCCAGGAATTCATCCGGAAGTTATTCCAAAAATAATTACAGAAATTGCCAAAGCAATTTTTTCCGCATATCCCTCCAGATAATTTTCATGAATTTCTTCGAGGAATCTCCAAAGGCACCACCAGGATTGTTTATAGTGGATTCCCTCGGCAAATCCTACAGAGATTTGCTTGGGAATTTCTTCAAGGATTTCTCTAGAATTCTTGCAGTATTGTTTTTTTTCTGCGAGTTCTAGAAAAACTTCTGAAAAATTTCTGGAGGAACTCTCTGGAGGTATTCATGCAGACATCTTTCAACGAATCCGGAAGGAGTTTGTAATGGAACCGGGGGCACTTCTCAATGAATTCCTGAAATTCCGAAGGAAGAAGACATTTTTAGAATAAATCCAAAAAACTCCATGGAAGTATTTTGGAAGAAAATTCCTGTAGAAAGCGCTATAAATTTGATGAGGTTTCTGGAGATATTTTTAATGAAATCCCTGAAGGAATTTCAATGGGAATCCTCACAGAGATTTCTAAAAGAATTCCATAAACAATTTCGGAAGAAATTTTCTGTACACCTTTTTTGGAAATTTTAAGAAGTACTCTTGAGTGAATTTCCATAGGAATTCGGAAGTACAGTGACCCCACAATTTATGAATCGGCAAAAATGACCACAGTTTATGGATCACTCCATTTGATCAACATGGTGATTCATAAATAGTGTACAAAAATTAAGGTGATTCATCGGTGTGGGGTCACTGTAATCTCTGGAGAACTTTTGCAGGTATTTGTTGGAAAAGTTCCTGGAGAAACTCTTCGGAACACTTTGGTGGAATTCCTAGAAAAATTAACTGATGATTTTAAGGGAAATTTCAGGAGAAATCATTTTGTAATAATCTTGGCGGATTTTCTAAAAATATTTCTGGGGGAATTTCTTAAGGAATACCCGGAAAAACGCATGCATAAATATAGCTGAAAAAAACTCTTGGTATATTTCGAAAGAATCCCTTTTGGAATTCCTAGGAAATATTTCTGAATTAATTCCTTAAGTAATCCAAGGAGAAATACTACGAGTTATCCTTAGAGGGAATGCGTAGAGGAATATCTGGAGGACATCCTGAAGGAATCTCTAGAGAAATTTCTGCCGTTTCTGCCTGAATCACTGAAAGTAATAATGCAAGAACAACTGGAGAAACGGGAATAGGATTTTCTAGATGAATTCCCGTAGAAATTCCAGGACACATATCTGCAGGAATTCACAATGCAACCCCCAAAGAAATTGTTGAGCAAATCTTAGTTGAATTTCCTAAAAAAATATCCGTAGAAAATTTAGAGGGAGTCTCTGGAATATTTTCTGAAAAGAACACTGGAATAATCCATGAAAAAAAATGTGAAAAATTTTTAAAGGATTACCTGTAGGCAACTGTGAAGGAATCCACGGTGTAATTTTCTACGGATTTTCCAAACAAATCATTAGAAAATTTTCACAAATAATCCCTGGTGAAGTTCTAATAGGAACTATAAAAAAAATCTTGGAGAGATTCCTGCAGAAATTCATCAGAGAACAACTAAAAGAAACCCTAGAGATATTTCTGAAAGAATGCCCGGAAGAATTTCTGACGAAGCCACAGGAGAAGTTTCTGAAAGAAACATTGGTAGAATTCAAAACCGAGTTCCAGGAATAATTTATGCAGAAAGCCATGAAGCAATTTTGGAAGGAATCCAGAACAGATTCCCTAAAGGAATCCTTGGATGAAATTCTGAAGGAAATCTGAACTTTTGATATTCTGAAGGAATCGCTGAAAGCTTTCTGAAGAAAACCATGGATGATTTCCCGGAAAAAATCTCGTACAGACTTAGGAATCAAACTATGGAGGAATTCTCTCTGGATTATACAGGAGATTCTTAAAGAAATTTATGAGGAATTTCTGAAGCAGCTTATGAATGATTAGGTGTCTTTATTGGAAAAATATACGGCCCGAGGCCTATTCATCTTATGCCACGAAAGATGTTCCAAAAGAACTTTTTAAAGAAATCTATGAAAGACTACCTGAAGAATTTTCATAAGGATTCCATGAAGCAGTTTCCTTAGAATCTTTAGAATTTTTTTTAAGTTTATTTAGAAGGAAATTATGAATTTTCTAGAGGAATTCACAGAGAATTGCTCAAGGTACTTACATCAAAAATTCTTATCAGATTTTTCACCATATTTTCAATGTTTAATTGGTTTGTATCTAATTTTAACAATTCCTCCATCTACCAATAATCTGCTCTAAAAACTTCACCGGCAAGGGCTTTAGAAATGTACTGCAGGAATTTCTCTGTAAAGCCTACCAATAAGTTCTTAAGATTTTTTCAGAAATTTTCACAACTTTTGAATGGTAGTGGGAATGAGACTGGAACTTGATATTGACTTTTATTTTAAACGTCTGAAACACTATATGACAGCATTTCCAATAATGGTTTTCTTATGAATGCCAAAACTTTACGGTCATTACAATGTATGCTTTTTTTTTAATGGCTTCAGCAATTCTTCCAAGAGGCCGTTCATATTCAACGTTAAACAATTGATAAGGCGAAACGGAATTCTAGAAATGTCCATGGCTGCACACAGAGAGGGGGACTAAAGTCTATCAAATGTCCTCGTGGACAGTATTGATTTGAGAAGTGAAGAAAAAAAAACAACAACAAAGATTCGTCTAAGTAACAAAAATATGGCGAATTATTGATCTTCTTTGTAACAGCTCAACAAAAATATCAAAATTTTGTAATTTCATTAGGTAAATTTCTTTAATTTTTTTTTTGAATTTTTAATCATCTGGTTTTACCGAAATAAGAGATTTTCAGAGTTTTGAAATGAAGTGTAGACAATAACTGATTAATAAAAGGTGAACTCGATGTACAAAAATAAATCGAGAATACGAACTATCGATCTACGTCTGTATTTCTAAAGGTCCCATTAGACATGACAAATATTGAGCCAAACAAGCCCAACAAATGACCAATACAACGTAAATCATGGCAACCTCGGATGAATGTCGGACTGCAATGGCAAATATTTATCATTATGACAAACAGTCTAATGGCCCCTTAACGGATGGATGACAAAACGTCGAAAGGGCAAAATGTCGAAGGGACAAAAGGTCAAAAAGTGAAAAAATGGATTTCCTTAAAAAGAATAATGAACTCACAATTACTAAGATTACGTTTTAGCCCTTTCCATGTTTTGGCATTCGATGTTTTGTCGTTCGAAGTTCTGTTCCTAAACCATTTTTAACAGTACCTAACTAAAGTTTTACAGCACAAAAATTGCATTTGCATAGGCATTTTTTTTATTATCGTACAAATTGGGCCGAAGGGTCAAAGATTTTCATGAAAATTTTTCCACAGGCTGGGCTCATGAATATATGAACAAAACAGTATTGGATGAACAGGCAGTATATCTTTGAACCATTATTCAATGTAACATTTCCAAGTCGCACTGAGTGGGAATCAGGCCTAATATTCGGCCAGGCTCAGTGTTTTTTTTTTCACAGATGGCTCAAAAATAAATGACAGCGTTGGAGCTGGTGTCACTGGCCCTGGAATTAACATATCTATATCTATGGGTAAATGGCCAACTGTATTTCAAGTAGAAATACAGGCAATATTAGAATGTACTTCTATTTCTTTACGACGTAACTATAAGCATGCAAATATATGTATTTTCTCGGACAGCCAGGCTGCTCTTGGTTGAAATCTTTCACATGCACTTCAAAATTTGTTTGGGAATGCATTCAATCACTACACGAGGTGGCTAAAAACAGCACTGTTAATCTATTCTGGGTACCTGGGCACTGTGGGATTCAAGGAAACGAAAAGGCGGATTTGTTAGCAAGACTTGGATCTTCAAAACCTTTCCTAGGTCCAGAACCATTTTGTGGGGCCTCAGAATGTACCCTCAAACTGGAACTGAAAAACTGGGAGAAGAATATGATAGAAGAAGTTTGGAAAAGCACGGTAATAGAACGACAATCTAAAAGAATTATATCTCCAAACTAAAACATTACTCGAAACCTTCTGAGTTTGTCTAAAAAAGATCTGAATACTTTTTGTGGTTTAGTAACAGGTCACTGCTCAAGCAAAAACTTTTTAAAACTTCTAGGAATATTGGAAGATGACACTTGTCGATTCTGTAGAAGTTGCAAGGAAGATTCGGAGCATTTATTGTGTAACTGTGATGCACTTTTCCATAAGAGGCACACATATTTTGATAGGAGTGTAATACAACCATCAGACGTATGGATGACTTCTCCTAGCAAGGATATACATTTTATTCGATCTAGTAATACCTTACTGGGATAATACCTACAGTCAGCAAGTGGAATCACTTAACTCATAGTGGTATGACACACTGGCATATGGCATATATATTAAATAGGGGCCCGCCACAATAGATCAACAATTAGTCGCAGTGGAAATGTACCCAACAAGAAAAAAATATGAACAAAAAAAATTGAGAAAAATTCAGGGTCGTCTATTTTCCCGGAAAACTCAGGTGGAAATTCTTTGCCTTCCCCTGACACTACTTACTTTGAAAAATCATAACTCAAGAACGAAGCATCATAGAAACAAAGTTTTTTTCCACGATTTTTTTTTTTTTTTTGAAAGCAATTTTTCTCAAAAATCTAAAAAAAAATGTGAACTGAAAAAAGTTTTCGTAAAGTAAAGCCGGAAAAACAATGCCCGAACACGTGAAAAATTTTCAAAAAAAATATTTTTGAGAAGGTTAATTAATAAGCTTTAATCGCTGAAATTTTTGGAATGCACTTTTTTTTCCTTATTGAGATATGGCCAATTTTGTTTAAAAATGTCCAAATGTATCATATAAGCCTTTTCTTTGAAAAATTATAACTCAAGAACTAAGCATCGTAGAAACAAAGTTTTTAATGAAAATGAAAGCAATTTTTTCAGGAATCAATAAAAGTATGAAGTGGAAAAAGTTTTCCACTAAATTTTTCACCGTTGGGAAAATTCAAAAAGAAAAGACGGAAAAACTATTCCCGAACTCGCGGAAAAATTTTCAAAAAATATTTTAGAGTAGGTAATTTTATAAGCTTTGTTTGCTGAAATTTTTGGAATAGATTTTTTTTTTCTATCTTGAGTTATGGTTAATTTTGTGAAAAATAACCATGTACGCATATATTATGTGATCATTTTTTCACATAATTGGCCATAACTCAAGAACGAAAAACAAGTGCATCCCAAACATTTCAGCCATCAAAGCTTATATAACTACCTTCTCAAACATATTTTTTTTGGGAATTTCCCTCGAGTTCGGGCATAGTTTTTCCGTCTTTTCTGTATGAATTTTCTCAACGGTGGAAAATTTTATGGACAACTTTTTCTTTTTCATATTGTTTTGGATTCCTGAGAAAATTTGCTTTCATTTTCAAAAAAACAGTTGTTTCTATGATGCTTCGTTCTTGAGTTATGATTTTTCAAAGAAAAGGCTTATATGGACATTTTTCAACATAACTCAAAAACGAAAAAAAAAGTGCATTCCAAAAATTTCAGCGATTAAAGCTTATTGAATAACTTTCTCAAAATTTTTTTTTTGATATTTTTTTACGTGTTCGGGCATTGTTTTACCGGCTGATCTTTACGAATTCCCTCAACTGTGGAAAATTTTGTAGAAAACTTTTTCCAGTTCATATTTTTTTTAAATTTCTGAGAAAATTTGCGTTCATTTTCTAAAAAAAACTTCGTTTCTATGATGCTTCGTTCTTGAGTAATGATTTTTCCAAGTAAAGAGTGTCAGGGGAAAACAAAGAATTTCCACCTGAGAAAAATAAGCGACCCTGAATTTTTCTTATTTTTTTTTTTATTCTTATATTCATTAGCCCTGCCTGTGGAAAAAGTTTCATGAAAATCTGGAACCCTTCGGCCCAATCCCGTACGGTAATAAAAAAATGTCCTTACTAAAGTTGTTAGTTATATTTTGTGAAGAATTTGAGAAAGAGCTCCAGGATATCTCCTGAATTGAGAGTGACGATCCAGACAAGTTCACAATACGATATTACAGAATAAATTTGCATAAGAAAATTCTGGAAAAAAAAACCAGTGACAAA
Organism: Aedes albopictus; assembly: GCF_035046485.1. NCBI lineage: Eukaryota > Metazoa > Arthropoda > Insecta > Diptera > Culicidae > Aedes > Aedes albopictus. Next base: position 312,276,809 of record NC_085136.1, on the reverse strand, counting down.
ATTGATTTTTTTTTTGATTATTTTTTTTTGCTTCGAATGTTATCCAAAATTTATTAACGCTAGAATGCTAGAATGTTCCATAAATCCCTGGCTGTTTCCTGCCCTCATCCCACTCACTTACACCCCCACTCGTTGCAAAGCCTGGATTTTTTCCCGGGATCGACAATGGTGGTGCGCATTGTCGAAACCATTCGCAGACTTTGCCAATAAAGAATAACTTCATGGAAATGCCCCTCGCATGCCACCACTCCGAGTTGCCCCCTCGCCACGGCCCTCCTCCCTAGCCTGGTCGTCGCCACATTTGTCAGATTTGCGAGGTCAAAAGGCTGGGAATCATTCACCCAAAGTGCGTACGAGGGACGTGTGTTGTAACATCTCATGACTCTGTGAAAGATGCAAAATTGCAAGCCCCGATCATACTCAGACAGCTGCGTGACAGCTCAAAGCAGGGTTGGGAAATGTTATGAGAGTGTAATTTTGTTTTTTTTTCCAAATCCATTGCCCACAGTGAGAATTGTTTATTGACATTGTTGATGCTCACAAACGGAAATTCTCAAAAAAAGGTAGGACTGAAAATTGCCATGACATTTTTTTCGAGAAATTGTGTGACATTTGTCATCCCTGGCTCAGCGGGAATCTTCGTTTCCATCCGCAAAACTGTCATGCACAACGAGTATGCCCATCGCATTCTACTTAACTTGTTTTCAATATAATAGTTTGTAACAGCGTTGAGCTAACTTACTTAAATTTGAGATTTTGTTCCTTTTTTTTATTACATATTGCAAATTTTCCATTATTTTTGGAAATAGTTGTATGCGATTTCTACAATGCAACGCATTGTATCAGCGTTATTCAACGTTAATAGCAATAAATGTTTATTATTTTTATTTTTATTTTTTTTGTTTTTTTTTTTATTTTTATTTTTTTTGCTTCAATTATTGTGTTTTAAGCTTGGTTTTAAGCTAATTTTTCTCTATTTTTTGAAATGAAAGTAGGCGATTTCCATAAAGCTGAATGTTGGTCATATTCTCCATTCAATGTAACGCGTTATTCATTGTAACTTTATATGTGTTTTCACATTATTTTTTTGATTCAAATAACTCTTTTAAGCAGTTTTTTGTTTTTTTTTTGCAAATTGAGATTGGGATGACTTTTATTGCAGAACCATGAAGAAGCGTTACCTTATATGTAACGCAGAAACATCTTGACTATCGTCCCTAAGGAAATCAATTCAATTTTAATGAAAACTGATGTACACAGAAATTACGTATGTACAAAATCGTTTCCGTACGATTTCAAAACTTTCTCCTCTTGCAAAGGTGCTCGCCGAAAGTAAAGCCAAACAGCCACGGGTCGGTGGCTAACTCTACAACAGCGTATTTAGATCAACTGCTTCGTATGTACAGTACACGTACCCAGGTTAGAGGTATGACCAAAAAAAAATCTCTCGTTGTTGTTTTTCCCACCACTCACTCGCCCATACTCCACCGTGTGTTCCATTTCGGGAAGGCATAAATTTTGGCGTCGTCGTTTACATAAATATTGGCATTTTTTTTTTTCGCGTTTGTCCTGTGTACCCACTGTGACTGTGTTCCATCGCACCGGGATGACGTTCGCGTAACGGTAGCGTTGGTTCCGCGTGGCTAGCGGCCATGGGTGGATGGACGGTGGAGGTTGGTCACGCTGCTGATGCCCATTTCGATCTGTCATTGATTTATGTGATTTTTCTTATGAATATGGACGTGGTGGTGGTGGTGTTTTTTTTTTTGTTAAGTTCGTGGGAAATGGTGCAGCAGTTTTTCCTTCCTTGCATGGCGACGACAGTTTGTGTGGGAAGCATTCGATAGTTAAAAAAATATGATGAACGTGACTGCATCTCCATTAAATGGTACAAATGGAATAGTTCAATTGGAGTGGCTACAAAAAAAATGGAGTGTCGTATCCACAGTGCCATATAGTATAAATTAAATTTATGCAGTCACAGAAGTTTTGTCAAGCTACAAGTGGCTTCTGTCATATTTCAGAAGTGGCTTCTATCAAGCAACCGAAGTAGCTTCTGTAAAACCATAGGAAAGACATCTGTCATGCTACAGAAGTGGCTTCTGTCATGCCATAGAAGTGACTTCTGCCAAGCCACAAAGGTGGTTTCTGTCAAGCCACAGAAAAGACTTCTGTCGAGCCACTGAAGTGGATTCTGTCATGCCACATAACTGGCTTCTGTCAAGCCACAGAACGGGCTTCTGTCAAGCCACAGAAATGGTTTCTGTCATGCCACATTAATGGCTTCTGTCATCCCACAGAAATGGCTTCTGTCATGCCACAGAAGTGGCTTCTGTCATGCCACAGAAGTGATTTCGGTCATGCTACAGAAGTGGCTTCTGCCATGTTTCACTAATTGCTTCTATCAAGTCAACATAAATGGCTCTTGTCAAGCCACATAAGTGGCTTCTATCATGCTACAGAAGTGGCTTCTACCAAGCCACAGAAACGGCTTCTGCCAAACAGCAAAAGTGGCTTCTTTAGTGCCGCAGAAGTGGCTTCTGTCAAGCCACAGAAGTGGCTTCTGTCAAGCCACAGAAGTGGCTTCTGTAGAGCCATAGAAGTGGCTTCTGTCAAGCCACAGAAAAGACTTCTGTCAAGCCACAGAAAAGACTTCTGTCAAGCCACTGAAGTGGCTTCTGTCAACCCATGGAAGTGGCTTCTGTCCAGCCACAGAAGTGCCTTCCGTCAAGCCATTGAAGTGGCTTCTACCAATGAAGTCGCTTCTGTTAAGCCACAGAAGTGGCATCTGTCATGCCAATGTAGTCGCTTCTGTTAAGCCACAGAAGTGGCTTCCGTCTAGCACAGAAGTGGCTTCGGTCATACTACAGAAGTGGCTTCTGGCATGCAACAGAAGTAGCTTCTATCATGCCACAGAAGTTGCTGCTGTCATACCACAGAAGTGGCTTCTGTCAAGCCACTGATGTGGCTTCTACCAAGCCACATTAGTGGCTTCTGTCAAGCTACTGAAGTGGCATCTGTTATTCCACAGAAATGACTTCTGTCAAGTCACAGAAGTGGCTTCTGTGAAGCCACAGAAGTGGCTTCTGTCATGCCACAAAGATGGGTTGTGTCATATTTCAGAAGTGGCTTTTATCAAGCAACAGAAGTGGCGACCTTCCCCTAGTAAAAACAGTCATAGGGCAGTAGTATGAGCTGTTCCGCCAAAAATCTCACACTTAATCAACCGTGTTGCATTCTTTCAACAACAGAAAACAACGAAGACCACGTCGTCTTCGTCATCCCAACAATAATGGGCGTGTTCCTCGTTCCTCATGAACCAGAATTTTTCATGAATAAAAAGTGCTAGTTTTGAGGTGGTTACTTCATCGTTTCTGATGAATCATGTTTCCGTCTCAGATGCAAAATGGCATCAATCTTACGCGGCACCGAGTGTTATAACACTATTTAAATGCACGACCAAGTCAAAATTTTCAATTGTTGGTCTCGGCGAGAAAGATCACCGTGCACAACGTTCTGCGGCCCATTCTGTGGCATACCAAAGGACATCTATGTATGTGCACTAGCAGGAAAAGCGACGTCGACGACTGGCACATATGTACGGCTACGGCCGCGGCTGTACCCATGGGGTTTTATAATTAAAATTATAATGAAGATAATTTTCTCGTATTTTAATAGCGTTCACGCTAACAATACAAAACAAGTTTCGCTTGGAGCTGTGTGGTTGGGGCCACGGTTGGAGTGGATGAGTGAGGCGAGGAATTGCTGCATTCGCGCGACGCAAGAGAGAGAGTTATATATATTTTACAACATCTCTAAGTGTAAAGCTTCGTGAAGCAGGAGTAATGGTGGGACGGTGGAAATTGTTGCCGTTGTTGTCACCGGCAGTGACAGAGTCTTGGTGGCGTTTCAAAAGTGAGTGGAATCTGCTTGATAGAAGGAAAAGCGGACTATCGTTGACCGGTTTGTGCCTTGTACAGTGTGGTTTGAGTTAGGGTTGGTCATTGCTGGGAATTAGGTTATAGTTACGTGGGGCATTGTACAGAATTACTCTATTGGCTAACCACAATCAGAAATGTAAGGCAATTACAAGAAATTTAACTAGATTTGTTACTATAGGATAAATAGAAAAAACAGTTCAAAAACTAAAAAAATAAAAAAAAAATAAATTGAAACAAAAAATAAAAAAAGGTCTTGAAACCATAGAGCTATGATCATTAAGAAAATTTAGTTTCAATGCAAAGGTTAACATCAACATAGCAAATGTTTGAGATTTGAAAAAAAGAAAAAAAAAGAAAAAAACAAGAAATGTAAAAAATGATTTTCTGATAGTTTCAATACAAAATAATAGCAAAAATAAAATTAGGACACTAAAGTTGCAGCGAAACAAATCACGTTAACGCAGAAAATTGAATCGTTAAAAAAATAAACAAAATAAAAAAAAAATAAAATTTGAAAAAAAAAATAAAAATAAACTTTAAAAACTTGGGAATTCGATTATTTGAGCACCCCTACCCCGTCAAGCAAGCGCCCCATTATCCTTGCACCATCACAGCCCGGTCCGTCGAGGTTTAATTCTTGATGATGTGCTGATTAATTTCACTGCTGTGCTCTCCGTGAAACTTCAGATACGAACAGATAGAACGGTAATGCACACGACGCAACGCACGCAGCGCAACAACAACAGGCGACGCATTTCACAACCATCACGATTCGCCTATATAGCAAAAACCAAAACCTAGCAGATATGTCAACCGCAGGGCGTCATCATCAACATCATCCCGTTTTATCCCCCCTTCGGTTACCCCTGTCACTAACCAACCGCAGGGCCATTGCCCGGACTCCAAGACTGCCCGTGCAGTGCATGCACCACAGGCCTTGTGCATCATCGGCGTAATGAGGAAGAACGTTTCGCTTCGGGGAAACCTCTCGTCTACACTCGCCACACAAATTATGCGAAATGGTGGACCCCTCGGAAGGGTTGTCAGATTCTCATCTGCAGCCATTGCACATTGATTTGCATTATCTAACAAATTTTGGACCTATCCTAGGTTTGTCAAATAATGGAATTTTGTCAAAACTATGATTTTGTTTATAACTGCTGTTCAGAACGTTTCAGAAATCCATCAGCTGACGAAATCGAAAATCTGGCAACCCTTCCCCCTTTTGAGTGACATCACCAGTCAGAATCCCACTCGCATGGAGACGCACGCAGATCGCAGACAGATGCGTGTGACTGATTGGTTGTCATTAAATGGAGCGCAATTATGCGTCAGGCCTGGTTTTTGTATTTTGAGTTTTCCCGGGTAGAGGTGAAGTACTGACGATCAAAACGTGATATTGGTTTGATTGACATAAGAGATAAAAGATCTGAAAATAATATCTGAAAAATGTTCCTGGAACATCTGAACAATATCAAAATTTGATATTTCAAGATCAAACGAATAACTTGCTGCTATTGATTAGATCTTACAAGATCTAAATATGATCTGATGATGATGTTCCAAGAGTAAATTTTAGATATTATTTTTAGATCTTTTATCTCTTATATCAATCAAACTAATATCACATTTTGATCTCAATATCAAAATATGCTATTATTGAGCTCTTTTCTTATACCCGGGTTGTGCTTTGTCTCCCTTCCCTGCTGATGAGGGGAGCATTTCGCCATTAACTTCTTGCTTGGCGGGAAGCCTCTTTCCCGTTGACCGTTACATTAGAAAGTCAGCAACACGCATCATAAACTCGCACCAACAACGACTCTCACCGTCAGTCACCGACCGCACCGGCAGATGGCGCGTTTGTTTCGGACAGTTGCTGCTGGTCAAGATCACACTGGTTACAACAGTAATCGGCGCTTTGAGGTGCTATGAAATCCGATTCAAGTTCGATTTGGAAAGAAAATAGAACATCAGTCAAGTTTTGCTCTTCATATAAGAAAATGAATTTACCATTGGCCAATTTCATGTTGGTGATCTTCTATTTGGGGCGAAGTTTTGAGAACCGTCATAAAATCTCATACCTTTTATTTTATGACAGTTTTAAGAACCTCTTCTAGTCTATTCGATTGAAAAATGTTACTAGAGGAATATTAAAAAAAAGGAAACTGTGTGAGATTTCCCATGTTTTTTGTGCCTTCATATGTGCAAAAACTCTGTGATATTGGGTCATTTTCCAGGGATTCTTCAAGAATCTCCTCAAAATAAAACAAATATTACGTGCATTCTTTCAGATATTTGTTTCAGGATTTTTCAGAAATTTATTCAAAGATTACTCCATAAATTCTTCCAGGGATTTCTAAAGTTTTTAACAAAGATTAATACAGAATTTTCACTGGCTATTTCTCCAAAATAAATCCAAAGTTTTTTTTTGAGAAAATCTACCATGCATTGTTTCAAAAATTCCCCGTGAACTTCTTCAGATATTTATAATTTAATGATTCCTTCAGAAAATCCTTGAGAGATTCCTCAAGAAATTTATCGAAGAAATCCTTCAGAATATCATCCATGAATATTTTCAAAAAATCATACATAGATGAAAAATCTTAGGAAATTTTAAGAAAGTTTGCCAGGCATGCATTCGAAGACAACTCTGAGAATGCCTACAAGTATTATTCCTGGAATTCCATCAGAAACATTTAAGTTTTTTTTAGAATTTTCTCCAATTTTTTATAGAGATTTCCTCAGAATTTAATTGAGAAACTCCTCCCTTTGTTGAATTCCTTCTAAAATTGCTGAATGCATTTATTTAGAAACCATTCTTTCAGAAATTTTTCCATTAATTGTTTTAAGTTCTTCAAAATATCTTCCCATTTCCAGAATTTCTTTTAGAATATTCCCTAGATGATCCTCCAATTTCTCCCATTTCTCCAAAAACAATAGAAGCTTCCATGGATTTCTTCACAGATTCCTCTAAAGAATCTAAAAAATAAATTATTTTATGAAATCATCCACAGACTCCTTCAGAAACGCTTTCAGCAATTCCTGCATGATATAAAAAAAACAATCCCAGGTAACAATTTGATACAGTACAAACTATTCTTCAACTGTTTGAAAGCATCCTTCCTTTGAACAAAAGCTGAGCACACGAGGTATTTATTCAGCCCCTTAACATCTAATTTTGGTGATTTTAATCAAACTTTAGCTATTATGAGGTTCATGAAACGCTGATTTAAGGCTTAATATGAGCTTAATCAATCAAATTTATTCATTGTGTAAAAAACAATTCCGTAATATTATATCTACCATCTGCGGCATTTAATTTCCAGAAGAGATGAAGTCGTACCTCCTGATTTAGTCACTCACCTTAGTACCTACACCACATACAATTGTATACGTATCCTCAAACACGGAAGCATTACTTGTTGTGTCTGAATAATCAAGAACATCAGTTGAACTAAGCCTGTACTGAGGCTGAAAAAGCGATGTAAATTCTACAAAAAACTTTTTTGGGTCAGCTGTCAAAAATTATTTGACTAAAAGTTGAACAAGAGAAGATTAATTCTACATGTTAGTGTATGTTTTAAAGCTGGTTACACAGATGAATAATAGTCTATTTAATTTGATATTCAGCCATCTATGTATTGCTGACTTAAGAGGTTGAACAAGCCATACTTCAGACCAATGTTCAACTGTCGTTGTATTCAGACTCTGACACCATTGACCAGCCAATGTTCAGCTATTACTCTCACTGTTCAGCATTCATTATTACTTGGGAATCTATCTGAATCGCCGTCAGAAACACTTCTACAGCTTCGATCGAAAAATCCTTTATTTTTGATTCAGACATCATCCGAAGTTTCCTACAATAATCCTTCAAAAAATATTTTAACCGTTATTTGTCCGACAAACTTTTTGCTTTTTTCTACACCGTGCTTTTTAAATAGGCGCTGGGTACCGGGATACCCTGTCGACCACATAAGGGTTAAAGATCCTTACATAAGTTCCAGTGGTTTCTTCAGAAAATCTTTCAGAGATTCCTTCGCAAATTCGAACAGTTTTTTTTTACTAGAAGTCCACCAGAGATTTGTTGAGTAATGGATCTAGGGATTCCATTGAAAATTCCCGCAGGAATATGTCCAGAAATTTCTTCAGAATATCCAGCAAGAATCCCCTATAAGGATAACCCTATGAAACAGGATATTTTTAGAAATATTTAGACTTATCAAAACGTTTCTCCAGATTTTAGAAAATCCTACAAGAATTCCATTACATACATCCACATATTGTTCCAGGAATACTTCCAGAAAACCTCCCAGAATTTTATTAAAAAACTAGCTGTCCCGGCAAACGTCGTTCAGCCTGCCTACTGTGTTTTTTGACATGTAGCTCTGTAGAAAAATGCCCCGCAGAATGGAATTTCAAACTTTCTCGTTTTCGGTGCGTTCCCGGTCGATTTTCTCAATTATTTTTTCGTACAAACACGGAATGAAATACTGAAATACTGAAATAATGGTGCAGATCAAAAAATTTCCCTGGTATCATCAAATATTCCGCAAGATATTCTTTCAAGAGTTCCTCTTGCGATTTCTTCAGCGATTCAACTAGAGATTTCTTCAAAAACTACTTCATGGATTCTTTCAGAAATTCCTGTTTGGATTTTAACAGAAATTCCTCCAAGGATGACTTCAAAAATATCTCCGGAGATTTATTCGGAATTTAAAAGATTTTTTGAGAAATTTGATTTATTGTTTTTTTAGAAGTTCTTCCAGAAAGGGCACAAAAAATACTGGAAGAATTCTGGGAAAAAATCCTGAAGAATTTTCAAAAGAAATCGCTGGAGAATTGTCTGGAGAAAAATTGAAAAAAATATAACACCTGCTGATACCTTTGGAGATTTCAAAATTCATTTTTGAAAGCCATTTCTGAAGTTATCTCTAGAGGAGTTCCTAGCTAAATACCTGGGAGAACAGCTGAAGAAACTCCTTAAGATACCTCCTTAATGCCTAGAAAAAAGTCAAAAGAAACCTGTGGATGACCTCAGAAAGTAATTTCAAGGGAAATTTTTTTTGAGAATTTTTTGGAGATATCCATAGAAGATTTTCTTAACAAATCTCTCTAAAAATGTCTTCTGAAATTGAAGACAAAGCTAGTGCTGGAGTTCTTGCAGAAATATCTCAGTTAATTCCACTCTTCTGAAGGAATATTAAGAACAATTTCTTATACAATTTCTGAAGGATAAAATTCAAACCTTGAAGTACTACCTGTTGAAATTTCTTAAAGAAAACCTGCAGAATAAAGCAAAAACTTGAAGGAAATTTTCAGAGAGCCACTGAGGAAATTTCCGAAGAAAATATTGTTTTGAAGGATCCGCTGAAAAAAGCCAATGAATAGATTCTGGAGTAATAACTGCAGAAATTGTTGAGAGAATCTTTGGACAGTTCCCGGAAAAAATACTGAAGGAAAATCCAAGTTAAAATTTAGAAAAATTTCTGAAAAAAAAATCCCAAAAAGAACCTTAGAATCCCCTGTAAAAAAAATCCCTGAATGCCTCTTTTGAAAAAATGTTTGAGAGAATTCCTGAAGAACCCTCTGGAGAAATTGCTTTTTTTAGGCAATTCTGATCACATTGTTTGAGGATTTCCTACAAAATTCTTTGAAGAAACACATGAAGGAATTGAAAATAATTCCGGATGAAATCCCAGGAGGAATATTTAAATGGATATCTGCAGAAATCCGTGGACTTATTTCAAAATGAATCTTTTGAAAAAAAATCTTGAGAAATTCCTGAAGAAGACCCAAAGACAATACCTAGAGGATTTTCCTTTTTTTTTTAATCAAAATTCTGGAGAAGTTTCTACAGAAATACTGGCATTCTAAAGGAATACCTAGAGAAATCTTTGGATAAGTTCTCGCTGGAATAATTCTAAAAAATCTGTGAGAATGTTGTTTCAATGAAAATTCTGAAAAAAATGATAAACCTAGAAATAAAAAAAGTTAATGGAATTTCTGGCGAGGTTTGTTGAGGTAATCGAAGAGAAAATTCAAAAGAAGTGTATGGGAAGAAACATATTTCAAAACCAATTCTCAAAGGAGTCTTTGAATAGCAGAATGATATAAGATAACCTGGAGGAATCCCAGAAGGAACTTCTTGGGTCAAACCGGACCTGGCGGGATGGCTAGAGCACATACTCACAACGCCGAGGGCTTGGGATCGAATGTTTTTTTTTCGACAAACTCATAAAAAGTGACTATTTCCTTCGAAAGGGAAGTTGAGGCGTGAGTCATGAGATGCATTAGCTTTGAGAAAACCATCTCGTTAATAAAGATAAAAGACTTCTTCGGAAAACATTAAATTAGATTTGGAGAATTTCCAAATGATTTCATAAAAAAAAACTTGAGATTTCCCAAATTCCTAAAAGCATCTCAGAAGAAATGTATATAGGAATTTATAAAGGAAGGATTATCCGAAAGAGCACACTTGCGTCCCAGAATCACAAAACATGGTGAAACATCTGTTAAATCCGAAAACTTAGAGAGCTGACAATAATTCCGGATAAAGTTCCTTAAAAATCTTCGAAGAAATTTCTTTGAAGGAAAAAAAATCGTTAAAAAAAACCGTAAAGTTTTGGAAGATTTATCAGAAAAATTCTTTGAGAATATTCGAAAAATACCTTGGCAGTATATCTGGAGAAATCTTCGAAAGAATTCTAGAAGTAAGACTTGGGAAAATTTTAGGAGAATGATTTCATAAAAAAAAAAAACAAAATTGGAGGCTTTGGTAGAAGCTATGGAGAATACCTTGGAAGAGAAAATCAAGAATACATTATATGAATTATTTTTAAAACATTCATTGGAAAATTCCTGGAATACATCCTTGGTAGAATCCGAGGAGTAATTCTTGAAAAATTTCCCTCCGAAAAGTACTTCAGGAAGTTCAGAAATGCATCGATAAATTTTCCAGGATTTCTTCGCCAAGTGTTTCTTGAAAAACTCCTCCATGATATTTTTCAGGGATGACTCCAAAAAATTATCCATGGATTCGTTTGATTTTTTTTAAGAACCTTTTCAAATTCAAATTCAAAAATTCTGACGATTTCACCAAAACAAAATATACCTTGAAAAATTCTTGGAAGATTTTGGAAAATTGGATAAAATCCCAGTAAATCTGCTGCAGAAATTTTAAATAGAGTTTATAATGGAATCGTTAATGCAATTTTTGTAGAAATCTTCAGAAAAATCCTTCAAGAAATTCACAGAAAATTTAATGGAGAAATTCCAGTGGGAGTGGTTGTAGAGTATTCAGAGAAATTACTAAAAAAATATATTTTGCGAAACTCCTGAAAAAATCGCAGGTAGCATCCTTGGAAGATTTTCTGCATGAAAGCCTGCAAAAGCCACATTGAAAGAATTGGTCAAGAAATACGGGGACGAGTTTTTTTTTTTTTTGAGAATAGTTGGACAATTCCTGAAAAAAGTCCTGCTTAGAAAGAACTCCCACGAGAAAATTCTTCAGTAGGCCTGAAAATTTCAAAAAGAGTTTTGCCATGCTACAAAAATTTACTGTAGTTTTTTTCTGGAATTTCCTCCTAAAGATTCACCAAGAATTCCGCACACAAATTTTTACAGAAAGTCCAAGAAGCATTTAGAAAACAATAATAATAGTCTCTGGGTGCATGGGCAATACATTAAAAGAAATTGGTAAGGACTTCTCATACAAAATTCTGAAAAAGTTCTCCCACGAATTGTTTCAATAAATTTTCGAGAAGCGCTCCTGACAATAACTTCGAAGAGAAATTTTGGAAATTCCAAAACGCATGCTAGGCGATCTTGTGGGCGATGCTGGCGCAGGAGTTTCCGATTCGAACTTGAATGAAATTTCTTTTAAAAAAATCCTTCACAGAAACGTAAAATCCTGGCAAAAAATCTTCGTAGACTTCTTGGAATAATGATTGGAGAAATCCCTGAAGAAACTCTGGCAAATCAGGCATCAAATTTCTCTGCATGAGATGAAAAAAGTCTCCTACTTCAGCACTCACGATAATTCTCTCTTTCTCTATCCACAACTCACGGATAAACAACAGAGCATCATTTTTTTCTGGCGGGGTTAATTGAGGTAATCGAGCATAAAATCTAAAGAAGTACATAGGAGGAACTATATTCTAAAACAGTTGTCGGAGGAATTGCAAGATTCTTTTTTCTTATCTGTATTAACGAGATTGTGAGCCCTAGGCTAGTTCATCTCGGGACCCACGATTTTACTTCTCTTCACATTTTGTAAGTTTGTCGGAAGTGGGATTCGATCCCAGGTCCTCAGTATGATAGTCAAGTGTTCAAACCATCACTTCAGGTCCACTCCACAGGAATTGCTTGTGAGTTTCTAGAAAATTACAAAATTCTGATGGAATAACAATGAAACCATGGTGCATTTCAAGAGAATGCTGCTGTTGTTTAGTGTGAACTTCAGTCAATCAAAAATACCTGAAAATTCGTTTGATGCAGGGAGGTATTGCTTCAGGATTTCCTTTTCAAATTTGTCCAAGAATTCCTCCTTAGATTCTTCAGTAAATTCCTTATACTTCTGAGTTTTCTCCAAGTGTTCTCTCCGAGATTCTTTCAGGAATTCTTTATGAGATTCCTTTATAAGTTTCTTCTAGGATACTTCCTAGGACTTCATTCTAAGATTCCACCAAGATTTTCAAGGGATTTCCTTAAGGATTTCTCCAGAAATTTCATTATAGATTCCTTCAGAAGTTCCTTTTGGGATTTCTTCGGGATCTTTTTCTAGGAATTATCCAGGAAATTCATCCTTAATTCGTCTAGTTGTACCTTCAAGAAGTTGCGCCTGGATTTCGTATCGCTTCCCAAACTTTGCTTCCGCAATCCTTCCGTTTGCCAAGAGAAATTTCCGGAAGAATGCTGTTGGGGCCTTTGGGAGGGATTCTCGGGAAAACACCCGATGGAATCATTGTTAGAACTCCTTGAGCAATCATTGAAACAATTCCTAGAGAGTTTTGTGAGAGAATTGCTGAAAGGGTTCTAAAAATCCTCCAAGACATTACTTGGAAGCAAAACTGAATTTAAAAAAAAACTTCAAAGGAAGGCTTGGGAAGATTTTTTAGAAAAAAAAATCCTTGACAGAGTGCTTGGAGTGGGAAACTACTGGAGAAAGATTCAAATAAAAATACTGGAAGAAATTATGGAGAAACTTTGGAAGAGTTGGTCAAGGATAATGGGAATAATTGAAAAATAATCATAGAAAAACTTATCTAAATCATCCTTGGTAGAATCCCTGGGAGAAACCTTGGAAGAATTCTAGGAAAGTCCTTAAGGAGGTCGTGAAATTTCTGAAAAAGTTTTTTTAGGATTTTTTAAAAAACCAACGTCCAGTGGATAACTGACACTGAGGAAGATTACAAGTGGTAGTCGCAATACGCGTATCTGTCAAAGGATAAGCAACATAGGGCGGAATTAAAAGGTACGAAACTGATTACACTCATTCATAGAGGGTATTTGGCTTAGAGGGTTTGAAAAGTCGGTACAAGGTTCTGAATTAGCTGAGTTATAGCAGAAAAGTGCCCAAAATAGGACCCTTGCGGAGATGGTTCCACTTCCCTACCAGAAGAACTTCTAAAAAAACTTGAGAAAAGTTCGCGGGCACTTTTTGAGAATTTGTCTGATAAATACTGAATTTCTCGAAAGAACAACACCTTGGCGAAGTTTTTGATGCATTACCCATGCACTCCTTGTGATTCTTCTTCTTCTTCTTCTTCTTCTACGCTGCCACTGGAATTTGGCCTGCCTCTCTCCAACTAAGTGTTCTTTGAGCACTTACACAGTTATTAAATGGAGGGCTTTCTTTGCCAGGCATTGCATGAATTTGTATATTGTGAGGCAAGCACAATGAAACACCATGCCAAGGGAGTCGATAAAATTTTCCCGACCGGAACCGGAATCGAACCCGCCGTCTCCGGATTGACGATCCATAGCCTTAACCACTAGGCTAACTGGAGACTCCTTTTGATGATCATCGCTGCAATTTCTTGGTTATAAGAATTTTCAGCCTTAGGCTTATTCATGACACTGACACTGAGGAAGATTACAAGTGGTAGTCGAAATACGCGTATCTGTCAAAGGATAAGCAACATAGGGCGGAATTTAAAGGTACGAAACTGATTACACTCATTCATATAATTCAGAACCAATTGACACTATTTTTGGAACGCGATGGAATACGTATGGTATCTAGCCGTTTACAAAATTTCAAGTCAATTGGTTCGGAATTTACTGAATTATAGCGGAGAGTGCCCAAAATTCCGGCCGCTGCCCAAGTGATGCGCTACTCTAATATCTTCAAAGTTTTTCCGTGCATTTTTTAAGATAATATTTTTGGAAACAAATTTGTCATTGAGGACGGAAAAGCTAGGCTGTGAATGATGGGCGAAGAACTTAAATAGTCTAAGTCAGAACTTTCCTTTGATCAGAGAGTTTTTGTTTAAAGATTCCATACATACTAATTCTAAGAATTTGTTCGGACATGAAGAAATTCTTGTAAAAAAACCGGAAGAACACATTAAGAAATTGTCAGAAATTGCAGCAAAAATTCCAAGACGAATGCTTGGAGAAACTGGTTAAGAAATTGCTGAAAAGAATCGTAGAGGACTTCTTAGAAAAAATATTGGAGAAACCTCTTAAGGAATCGTTGGAGTAATTTCTGTAACAGTTCTAGAAAAGTTTACTATAGGTGAAGAGAGTTCTACAGTAACGATCTATAGAGCTACTTATTTCGGCACTGCAGTCTTCATAATATAAAAACGGCAGTTTTAGATTTTCCCAATGTTTCAACTCGTTTTGTCACCCCAATAAAAAAAACGAATAGTCAGAATTAGCCTATGAAAAAAGTCTTCAATACGAGCTGAAACGTTGGGAAAAATCTAAAAATATCGAATTAATTCCACAAGACTGCAGTGCCAAAATTAGCAGCTCTTTACTACAAGGTTTCAGCTATAGTAGAATTACAGTATTGCTATTTTCTGTTTTTTAGTGTCCTCTTCCTTCCTTGCAACCAACGACTTGTTCCAGGACAAGCTTTTTTTTCAATTTGAATTGAAATCGTACGTTTTCCCTAAGATTTTATTTTATCTTTTCTAGCGACATTTTTGACGAGAGGATGGTTCATCTCGAAACCCACGGCTTTACTATTCTTCTGAAGGAAGAATCCACATATGTGTGACTTTGTCGGGAGTGGGACTCGATCCCAGTTCCTCGGTGTGACAGTCATGTGTTCTCACCATCCCACCAGGTCCAGTCCGCATAGATTTACATGTTTCCTTAAAGTTTTTCTAGCATTCGACGGATAACGGTGCTATAACTGCAAAACTTAGCATTTAGGTAAGGTTTAGATATTTTCCAAGTACTCCTTGCATTAGCTGCATTCTGCCACTCAGCAGCTGACAATTCTGCAATGTGTTGCAGTTATCAAGTTTCATCCAATGAGCGAAACATTAACATTTTGCAGTTATCAAAGACTACTGTTACCACGATTATCGGAAATGTGAAGTACACAGTTCAAAATTGATACATCGTGTTCGCTGTAACAAAATGAGTACCAACGCTTTCAACACAATTCTCCATCGAATTGTAAAATTACATGTTGTCTGCAGTATGCAGCTTGCTTGCAACTTCGCGTGCAAGAAATTCTTCTCTGTAAAATCGAATGATATGAAATGGAAATTGAAACGTTCTAAAACTTACGTCAAATGTAGATTTCAGATTTTCTTTCTGTGTAAGATGTATAGATCATCATTTAACCTTCAGTTTTAAGTGCCTGTAACTAAGAGTTACGTCAAAAATAAAAGTTCTTGACCAACTGGTCTAAAAGGTTAGTTTAGTTCAACCAACAAATATTGACTGTATTTCAATGGAGATCCTCTATAATATTATCACAATAAATATTGCGGATTCTACATGTGCTAGCAAGAAAATCAAATAACCCTTTTTCCCAAATGTTTGCGCAAAACATTTTCCATGTGCAACAAACATAAGCCAACTTGTATGTACTAACTTTAAGTTAGCTTCAGTACTCGTTTAGCATTGCTGTAATCAACAGTCGGGTTGCGTCCTCCATTTTCGCAGCACGAGACATCTGACGGCGTGACGCAAGTAAACAGACTACATTTGCCCAAAATATGTTTTCCCTCGCATCTCTACTTCCTCCACTCCTTTCTTACCTGTTTCACAGTTCCTTCTCACTCGTTCAAACACTTTTCTGCCAAACAACCTTCCCAGCAACGGCGATGTCTCAGCCACGAGTACTCTTGACCTATTCGTCCACTACCGGATTTCCCGGGTCGTTCACAAACCACAACCACTTGACGACGGTCTTCGTTCTCCGTAGAACAAGATCTAATCACACGCACACTTCGGTACACCAGCTGACTAGCTCACTTGTCGTTCGATCAAGACCCTTCACACCCAGCTTCACATCACCTCTTTTTCACTTCAGAATCAGTAGGCCGACGGCTTTTGACACGTTCCGCGTTGCTTGGCAACTGTATTCTGCACGCGCTGCACGCCTTCTTCGATTACCGATGCAACGGGAGCGTCCAGCGCTTTTGTCTGGGACTCTGTTTATCAACAATTCTTCTGTTTCCACACTCACAGGAACCCCATTAATATCGTCGATGGCTGCCGTAATTCAGCTGAGTTTCACCGAGTTGTACCCGGTAATTATCAAGATTAATTACGTTTTTCTCACCTTCCCCCGTTAGATGCTATCCCTCCGAGATATCGCAGCGACCTTGTTGGCACCTTCCGGCGCGCGGTTCATATTTCTCCTGTCGGCGGCAGCACCAGCAACAGTAACAACGACGACAACGACAACAACACATTCGACGGTGGACGCTGCTCCATCACTTTCCCCGCTTGTTCTAGTATTTAATCGCGTCGTTCAACTATGCCGCCTACTGAGGGCATCACTCATCTCTCAGTTACAATAGTGACGGTCGCAGTAGCCACAGACATGACCTGTTGTGCTCCTCGCTTGCTGAGCTTGGCTGTTCGACGCGACGAATACGGCGGCCACCAGTACGGAAGTGGCGACGCGAATTTGGCACATTTTTCGGAGACTCGTCGAGACTTTTGAGTATTTGCTTCGCTCTTGTGTGGTTAAAATTTCCTCTACTTTTTTTTAATAGGACGGTACTCGTTATGAATGTATATGTGTACTTGGTTTTGTTGCTTTGATGGTTTTTCTTCTTCTTCTTCTTCTTGTCTGCCGGTTTCGGGTTGCGTCAGAGTTGAAACTTCACTCCGCGCTTGATAGTGGGAAAGGTTTGGGTTTTCTTCTCAGAGTTCACAACCGCTCGAGATATCTGCTTCTAGCAGGTTACAACACGTTTCACAGCAGGTTAAAAATTTTGCGATAGAAAATACGTTTCTTTGTTCTACTATACAATTACACTAGAAAGAGAGCTACCGAGTAACAACTATTTAACATTTTCTCTTCTTCTTCCCATTAATACAGTAACTACCACAGAAATATATATATATTTATACTTGTGAGAGTACGACGTGTAGAAACACTTCTTTTCTATTTACTCTTATCTAGCTAAAAGCTTATTACAATGTAGTCGTGAGGAAAGATATTAAAACAGTGAGTAAAACTGTAGAGCACAACCTTCGGAGAAGAGATTTTCCTTTCACAAATTCGGGGATAACTACAACAATACCCCCTCTGCCCGGCGCATACTGCGATTGAACTGCGTTTTGACGTTTGGCACACCTCGCTTTCTAGCCTCACCTTGAGGAATGTTTTCATCACACTACCGCGCTAATCACTTTCCCGTCGCGACGCGAATTGATTCTTATTTTTCCGCCACTCACTCTCTCGGCCCGAAATGAGAAATTATTTTTAATTATTTAATTTACATTTATAGTTCCGCCCGCGGTTCTTCTGGTTTCAGTCGTTCGTTCGTTCGTTCGCTCAATTTCGCTTGGTTGCTCGACGGCCCGCGTTCTGCCAACCTGACATCCGTCGCACGGATGAGCCCGAATGTGTTACGAAGAGTTTTGTTCACATTTTTCGTCCCGTTCCGTTACGTTTGGCGGATCTGCTGTTTTTTTTTGTCTTCACACTGGCTACATGGTGACTTGCCGGTGAGTTATTTGGTTTTGAGTGCGATTTTTCGAGCCATTTCTACTGGGGGCGATATGCGGCAACAATGGCGACGACAGCGTTGAAATCCGAGATTCCGCTTGTTTTGCCTGTCGTTAACAGTTATGGGGGCTGTGGTTGATTTTATCTGAAAAATTGCGGAGAAAACAGAAAGAAAATTTGTCAGGATTGATTATATTGTGCGCGTTGCGAAAGTGGTGGCATAAACGGGGAAGCAGTACCAAACACGTCAAGCATTTCATCTACTATCAGTTCCCAAGGTTTCAGTATTAAATTCGTTCCGTGGGAAACCTTAGAACCGTTTCTGTTGCGATCTTAGTAGCTTTGTAATTCACGTCGTTATGGACCTGTTATCAGTTCCTAAGGTAGTCAATAAATATTTCATTCCATTCACGAGTCCATTGCTAGTATTCAACGAAGTCAATCGTTTTTCGTAGTTGCTCTGCTACAGGTTATGGGCCCAACAGGAGGACCGTAGCCGGAGCTAGGAAGTAGTCTTGAAGATGTTTTCAACTTCAAGAAACTTCTAGAAGAAAACCCAAAGTTGAAATGTCACTGAATCACGTTGCTGCTGGAAGTGGAGAAAGCGGAAGAACCGCAGCCGCAGCAGGAATCGCTCGAGTTGGTGGAGGTTTCGCGAAGCTACGTAGCTGGGAGAACTATACGGCATCGGCGTTCGTGGTGATGGTCACACTGCGCCCAAAACTCTATGTCATCAACAATGTACGGTACCAGCGACCACCACGGTACAACCTAGAGCGACTAAAACAACCTGATGACACCTCAGCATACGCGCAGAATCTCGAGGTCGCGTTGTCAGGCGAGGGCGAGCTCGATGAGGCCCCTCTAGAGGACTACTGGAATACAGTGAAAGCAAAGACCCAACTAAGACGTCGCACTTGGGTTCAAACCAGGGACCTCTTCTAGTACTTCATTCGGTCCCGGTCCCCAAATTTGACACATCGAAGTTCACCTTTTTTAGACTTACCTTGCAACTAAATAGTATTCTTTCGACATTTTTCTGTAGTAGGCTGTGTTGCAGTGTGGATGACACAAACGGAAGAGAGGATGATGTAATGCAAGAGAATTATTTTGCCATTCGGCGATCTGGCGATTAAAATTATGATAAAGGCCAGAGAATCATTTTTGCATCCGTTATGGGGTTGTAGTATCCAAATTTTTCCATAGTCATGTGCCCGACGAATTGTATTGAACCCTGATGAAATAATTCGCAATATGTAACCCAATGCTTTTATTTGGAGATGCTTCTAGATCTCTCGCGAATCGACGCTTGGGTTGGTTTACCATTGGGTCTTTGGTCAGATCATACGGCATCTTCTGGATTGGAAAACTTCTAAAATGAAAAATAAAGCGTTAATTTTAGTTGAAAATTTATCCATGAAATACCTACCATCGTTACTACTCACCAAGCAAGGCATTTTGCTTGTTTGTTATTGAGTCAACAACAAGCAATTTTCTCCTAGCAACAACACTGGAGTTCTAGATTTTCAGTTCAGAGCAAAGAATAAGGTTGTTCAAAAAGAAGGTAAGGTTCTTTATTGTTCTAGTACTTCATGAGCCCTAAAATTTCGATGGATTGTATGGGAGTTGGAAGTCTTAATTGGGTCTTTGGTGAAAGCATCAGAGAGCACCATCGGGTACGTGGAACGGAATGGACGGAACGAATGGTTCGACGAAGAGTGCAGACCGAGTTTGGAGGAGAAGAACGCAGCGTGGGAGGTAATGCTGCAGCAAGGGACCTGACAGAATGTGGAATGTTACAAACAGAAGCGAAAACAGCAGACCTGCCTCTTTCGGGAGAAAAAGCGCCACCTGGAAGAAGCGGAGTGTGAAGAAATGGAACTGCTGCGCCGTTCCCAAGAAACACGGAAGTTCTATATAAAGCTCAACGCATCCCGCAACGGCTTCGTGCCGCGGGCCGAAAGATGCACGGATAAGGACGGACGTGATCGAAAGGTAGAAGCAGCACTTCGATGGCGTGGAGAACGTAGGCACGGGGGACCACTAGTGCAGCGGAGGACGGAAATGAACCAGTCCCCACGCTGAGGGAGGTTAAGGATGCCATTCATCAGTTCAAAACCAACAAAGCAGCTGGTAAGGATGGTATCGCAGCTGAACTCATCAAGATGGGCCCAAAAAAGTTGGCCACCTGTCTGCACCGGCTGATAGTCAGGATCTGGGAAACTGTTGTACTTTACTACTAATCTTTATTGTTCGAGTGGTAGGTACAGAATGAAAAGTGTTCACAGGTATCGGTACTTATATAGTGTCAAGTTGTTAGGTTGATTGGTGGTTGCTGCGGTTGCCAAGGTATGAGCGATGATTGCTTGGACAACAACTGATCGATGGTTGGCTACTATGTTAGTCTCCAACATTCCTCCCTTCTTATTTCCAGAATACTAGGAAAGGTTCCAGTCTAGATGGCATCTGGATCATTCGCCTGGGTCGACTCGTAGAGGCTTCCTCATCAGGTTGTGAATGCTGAATTGATTCCGGCAGGCTTACTTCGATTTCTGGTAGTGCTTCGTCATCATCAGTGGCATCCACGGTGGCATCAATGGAAACTTCTTGGTCTGGTACTGGTTCTGGAGGAGCAACGGTAGTGACTTCATTTTGTTGGAAATTATCCTGCAGTCCAAACTCGTCCACGAATATGTTGAGGGAAGATTTCTCCGTTGGTTCCTTTGTTGGTTGTTGGTCGTCAAAGCGATGCTTGATTTGGTTGGCATGTGAACGGATCAACTTCCGTCGGCCATGCCATTCGTCCAATAGAACGTTGAAGTTTACTTGCCCAATGACTTCAATAATGACTCCGGGAGCCCATTTCCATTTTGAATTGGATTGGTAGACCTTGGCATAAACTGCATCACCAGCTTGTAGGTTCCTAGGTACTACGCCATGTTTCCGGTTGAACTGGTCATTTTGTCGTTGATTGATGATTGGGGTCATCGGCTGTCGTGGTTGGAGTAGACTCAGGACTGTCCGCATGTTCCTTCCGATCATCAGCTGAGACGGAGTTTTTCCATTCAGGATACGACTTGGGGTTGTTCTGTAGGCTTGTAGGAAGATTTGCAGTGACTCGGAGATCTTTTCCCCCTCGTTAATCTTGAGCAAAGCCGTCTTCAAGGTTTCTACAAAGCGTTCCGCCTGGCCGTTCGACTGCGGATGATACGGAGAGATTCTCAAATGTTGGATTCCGTTCTTCTTGCAGAATTCCGCGAACTGCGCCGATGAAAATTGTGTGCCGTTGTCGGATACGATGGTGATTGGAACTCCAAAGCGAGCAAACACTTCGTCCAGGAAATTGATGACTGCTGCTGTGGTCGGTGAGCGTACAATGCTGATTTCCGGCCACTTGGAAAAGGCGTCGATTACCACTAGAAAATGCAGGCCGTTGACTGGACCAGCAAAATCTATGTGGATGCGTTCCCAAGGAGATTGTGCGAGCGGCCATGATTGAAGAGGAACTTTCGGAAGTGTCTTCGAATGAGTAGCGCATTTGTCGCACTGCTTGACGTAATCGGAAATACTGTCGTCGATCTTGGGCCAGTAGACGTGACTTCTAGCGAGAGCTTTCATCCTTTCCATCCCTGGATGTCCTCTATGGAGCTGCTTCAGAATCCGTTTTCGCAATGTTTCAGGAATCACCAATCGGTTTCCAAGCATAACACATCCCTTTACCAATTCCAGGGCGTCCTGATGGGTATGGAACGGTCGAACATCGGGGTTTGTAATGTCCTTGATGTGAGTAGGCCATCCATTTTCGATGTGCTTGACAACTTGCTGGAGAACGGAGCAATTCGTTGTAGTGCTACGTACCATGTCAAACGTCACAGGAATTACTTCGACTGCTTCTTGAAGAGGTACTTCAATGTCATCTTCCAGTTGGATTGAAGCGATGATGAAATCTTCCTCCGGTCTTGAATGGCCGCTGATGAGACGGGAAAGAACATCGGCATTTCCGAACTGGGTGGTGGATACATACTGGATGTCAAAATCGTAACACAGAAGCGTCAGTGCCCAGCGTTGTAAGCGATTGGCGGTGTGGATTGGAATCCCCTTTTTCGATCCAAATATCCTCAAGAGCGGCTGATGATCCGTTTGTAGCGTAAACTTGCGTCCAAGTAACATCCGGTGGAACTTCGTTACAGCGAATACCAGGGCTAGACCTTCCTTCTCCACCTGTCCGTAACGTTTTTCAGCATCGGTGAGGGAACGGGATGCATGTGCCACCGCTTTGAGAGCGCCGTTGGGAAACTTGTGCATGATGCAGGCTCCAATTCCTGACTGGGATGCGTCTGCTGCTACGATGATGTCCAGAGTCGGGTCGTAATGCGTTAGGAGAAGATCTGACTGGAGCACTTCTTTGAATCTTTGGAAAGACTTCTGGCAGTCGTTGTTCCAAACGAACTTGGCATCCTTCTTGAGAAGCGCGTCGAGTGGTCTTCGTAGCTGGTGCATTTCTGATACGAACTTGCCATAGAAATTCACCGCACCGAGGAACGATCGTAGACTGGAAATGTCGCTGGGAGCAGGCATCTTGACAATGGCTTCGATTTTGGCTGGATCCGGTCGTAGTCCAGATTCGTCAACGATGTGTGCAAGATACTTGATTTGAAGCTGTAGCAGGTTGCACTTTTCTTCACGGAGAATGAAGCCATACTCTTGCAGTCGTTGAAAAAGAGCGGTGAGGATTTCACGATGCTCCTTCTCGGTTTTGCTGAATACCATCAGGTCATCCAGGAACGATTCGACACCTTGGATATCTGCGATCATCGTGTTCATCAGCTGCTGGAATGCTCCTGGAGCCGACTTCACCCCAGGAGCTAGCCTGTTGAAACGAAATAGTCCACGGTGTGTGTTGATGGTCAGCAAGTTTTTCGAGTCGTCATCCACTTCTACTTGCAGATAGGCATCACTAAGGTCGATTATGCTGAAATACTTGCATCCGTTGAGCTTGCTGAAGATGTCGTCGGGAACTGGCAACGGGTAGTTGTTCGACTCCAGGGCGGCGTTCAGACCGGTTGAATAATCGGCACAGATCCGAATCTTTCCTCCTGGTTTCTTGACCACTACGATTGGTGCAGCCCACTGGGAAAAGTCAACTGGGCTGATGATACCCAGTTGTTGAAGACGGTCCAGTTCTGCATCGACTTTCTCCACGGATGTGAATGGTACAGGCCGTTTCGGTTTGTAGACTGGCATAGCTTCGGGTTTCAGGAACAGGCGTACCTTGGTTTTTGTGCAGTGTCCTAAACCTTGCCGGAAAACGTCTGGGAATCTTGCCTTGTAGTGCTGGATTGCGTTGGGTTGATCGGCGTGAACTTGATTGCAGATCGCCGACAATGGCTTGTCCCATAGTCCAAACAAGTCGATCCATTCCAGGCCAAACAGGTTGAGATTGTTGCTGGCCACGTAAAGTTTTCCTGGTTTGGTGACACCTCCAAGTGTGATTGCGCTTTGAAGTTCACCAAGAAGCTGAAGAGGCTTGCCAGACGCTGTTGTTGCTGCTCTTGTTGTGGGAAGTAGTTGAGGGGATCCAAGACATTTGTTCCAGATTTTCCGAGAGATGATGGTGATGTCCGAAGCCGTATCAAACTGCAGCGTCACTTCAGATCCATCGATATTCACGGTCAGGAACTTCCGCCGGGACTCACTACTAACCTGGTTGATCGCGAAAACACCGTTGACCTTCGACTTCTTCTTCTTGGTAGATGTCTTCGCTGAGTAACAGCCGCAGTAGCCTTCTTTGTGTCCGGTTTGCTTGCAGTCCTTACAAACGTGGTTTGAGAACGAACAATCGCGAACGAAGTGCATGCCGCCGCACTGCCAACAGGGTGTCTTCGGGGTGCTTGATTTGCCACTAGGTTTGGTTTTTGGTCCAGATGGGTTCGATTGAGGCTTCTTCTGTTTGACTGCGCAGATGGAGCTGATCGAAGTATGCTTCTGTTCCACCATAGCGGTATCATGCTTGAGATTTTGAAGACGTTGACATTCCGTGATGAGCGATTCGAGTTTGCAATCTTCGTCGGCGTTCGTTTCAAGCTTCGAGAGTAGCCGCGTCCGGATGTCCGCGTCCTTCGTTGAGCGAAGTCCGCAAATGAAAACCAAGCTTTTGAACTGGTCTGGAGTTAGCTTGTTCAGTTCAAAATCTTCACAGGCCTTGTTAACTTTTCCCGCGTAAGTCACATAATCGTCCGCATCGCTCTTCGTCAGCTGGAAGCATTGGTACCGTTTGCTGAAGAGCGAAATCCGGATGCTGAACAATTCCTTGAGTTTCTTGACAGTTTCCTCGAAGGTGAACTCACGGGGATGTTTCGGAAGCACGAAATTGACATAACGGTCGAAAACGTTGACACTGAGGCTTCTCAGGAGCAAACGTGCCTTCGCTGCATCGTCCAATTTCGCACCGTCCTTCAGGAAGAGATCCTCGTACTTGCGATACCACCGGTCGAAAACTTGGCCATTGTCCGGGTCGTAGGAGAACTCGTGGATGTTCGACGCCAGAGATTCAATGATGAATTCCGGGTTGCTTGAAGATCGGCCGGATCCAGAGCCTTCTTGAATGCCGAATCGCTCCAGCAAGACCATCAACCGCGCGTTTTGCTCTGCCATCTGCTGGTTCTGCCGGACAATTTGCTGCATCAGAGTTTCGCTGTCTCCGCCAGGTGGTGCCATGGTTCTTCCTCTTGAGCGTTGAATTCTTGATTACCTCGTCGCCAACTGTTGTACTTTACTACTAATCTTTATTGTTCGAGTGGTAGGTACAGAATGAAAAGTGTTCACAGGTATCGGTACTTATATAGTGTCAAGTTGTTAGGTTGATTGGTGGTTGCTGCGGTTGCCAAGGTATGAGCGATGATTGCTTGGACCTAGGATAGGATGTGACATCTGCAACTTCTCTGTCTAATTTCATAGCTTGCTGGCTTGTTTTTTCGCGTTGCTAAGATTATTGGTCCCCAAATTGGTCTCTTTTGGGCTGACTAGTTGTCTTATCCTGTCCTAGGCTTGGACAACAACTGATCGATGGTTGGCTACTATGTTAGTCTCCAACAGAAACCGAACAGCTACAGGAGGGGTGGAAGGAAGAGGTAATCTGCCCCATTCACAAGAAAGGCGACCATTTGGAATGTGAGAACTTCAGAGCGATCACCATTTTGAATGTTGCCTACAAAGTGCTATCCCAAATCATCTTCCGTCGCCTGTAACCTAAAACGAATGAGTTCGGGGGTAGTTATCAAGCCGGCTTTTTCGACGACCGGTCGACAACGGACCAGATCTTCACCGTACGACAAATCCTCCAGAAATGCCGTGAATACCAGGTCCCAACGCACCACCTGTTCATCGACTTCAAAGCGGCATACGACAGTATCGACCGCACAGAGCTATGGAAAATTATGGACGAGAACAGCTTTCCCGGGAAGCTTACCAGACTTATAAGAGCAACGATGGACGGTGTGCAAAACTGCGTAAGGGTTTCGGGTGAACTATCCAGTTCATTCGAATCTCGCCGGAGACTGCGACAAGGTGATGGGACTCTCATGCCTACTCTTCAACATCGCTCTGGAAGGTGTGATGCGACGAGCCGGACTCAACAGCCGGGGAACGATTTTCACAAAATCCGGTCAATTTGTGTGCTTTGCGGACGACATGGACATTATCGCCAGAACATTTGGAACGGTGGCAGAGCTGTACACCCGCCTGAAACGCGAAGCAGCAAAGGTAGGACTGGTGGCGAAAGCCTCAAAAACAAAGTACACGCTGGTAGGCGCAACCGAACACGACCGGATCCGTCTGGGTAGTAATGTAACGATAGACGGGGATACTTTCGAGGTGGTAGAGGAATTCGTCTACCTCGGATCATTACTGACGGCTGACAACAACGTGAGTCGTGAAATTCGGAGGTGCATCATCAGCGGAAGTCGAGCCTACTACGGGCTCTATAAGAAGCTGCGGTCTAAAAGGATACACCCACTCACCGAATGCACCATGTACAAAACGCTAATAAGACCGGTGGTCCCCTATGGAAACGAGACATGGACCATGCTTGAGGAGGACCTGCAAGCACTCGGAGTTTTCGAGCGACGCGTGCTAAGGACGATCTTCGGCGGTATGCAGGAGAACGGTGTGCGGCGGAGAAGGGTGAACCACGAGATCGCTGCACTTTACGGCGAATCCAGCATCCAGAAGATGGACAAAGCCGGAAGGATACGGTGGGCAGGGCATGTTGCAAGAATGCCGGATAACAACCCTGCAAAGCTGGTGTTTGCCACTGATCCGGGTGGCACAAGAAGCCGTGGAGCGCAGAGAGCACGATGGGCGGACCAGGTGAAGCGTGACCTGGCGAGCATCAGGCGTGATCGAGGATTGAGAACGGCAACCACGAACCGTGTAGGTATTTGTATCTTTTGTAGTGGGCTACAAAAGATGTTAGCAGATGAGCTGATTGGGTACACCAGTGAGTGGAACAACATCAGCAAGGACCTTTAACAAGGTCTGCTTAAACTCTGCAAGTAGGTGACTCTGGCCAAGAAGAAGTACGACCTTCTGGTCGAGGGGCGAAGCGCGTCCACCTAAACGGACAGCTTCTTCTGAGCTGGAAGCCCGACGATGACGCACGAACCAATGCAGCTCGCTGAGGCCGTAGAGGAAACAGCAGACCGCTCTAAGGCTCGGGCTGCATGGCCGAAACCTGCCGAAGAGGTGTGCACTGCTGGGGACAATAAGCACCCGGCAGAGTAACGTGGACGAAGGTTCCCAAGCTGGTTGCAAAGCGCGCTGAAACCAAGCACCAAGTTGTCAACCCCAAAGGACCAAGGGAAGGAGAACTTTTGGATCACGGTAAAGAAAAACCTTTGAGAAAAAAAGCTAAGCCAGCCCGTAAGCACAATGAGAGCGACGCGCTGGTCTTCAAGACCGAGTCGGAGATGATGATGGTGCTGAAGAAAGAGGTGGTCGAAAATGGCACCTCCTACAAGGCACCATTTGGCCCTAGTGGTCCAGGGTGAGAAGGCGCAGGCCAAAGAAATGATGGTGGAGGCGACTATCCAGAGTAAAACCCTAGACGATACCATCAAAGCCGAGGAGCTTGCAATGTGAGGTAGAGGTACCAATTCACGTACGAAAAGGCCCGGCGTGCACACAGATTGCCACATTCAAGCTCCCCGAAAGGGTGGTGAACAAGGCCACTGCAGTCGGCAACATCAGGGTAGACTGGTCAGTGTGCCCGCTAAGCTTATACGAACCGCCAGTGGTGTGCTTCAAGTGCTTTTTTTTTATAGAAAGAGGAAATCTGCTTCTACAGATACCCGAGAGGTGGGTTCTCAGGTGATGTGGGGTCGACACTAAAACCTCTTTCTCTCTCTTCCTTACCTTAGCGGTAGGCCCGTTAGGGATGACTTCGAGAAGGGAGATGACTTCGTACAATGAGTACACTCTAATGGTAAGCGTTCCACCTGCTACCGCCTTAAGTTGTTCGCTCTTCCCCGGAGCCCAAGCAACACACTTGTTATATAAAAGTTACGACAGCGCAAGTTTTGGTTGTATAGAAGTTTATTTTACGTTATTTCAACACAATG
This sequence comes from Aedes albopictus, assembly GCF_035046485.1. NCBI lineage: Eukaryota > Metazoa > Arthropoda > Insecta > Diptera > Culicidae > Aedes > Aedes albopictus. The sequence continues at coordinate 312,249,096 of NC_085136.1, read as the reverse complement.
TTAAAATTACGTAAAATAAACTTCTATACAACTAAAACTTGCGCTGTCGTAACTTTATTATAACATGTGTGTTGCTTGGGAGGCTCGGGCCTGTGCAGATACCACCTAAAGCATCCATGGCCTGACAGAAATTATGTATGCCAAATTCACCTCGCCATGGGACCTGTTCTTCCACTTGGACACGATCGGTATGAGCCTGTGTGTCCATCTACCTTTGTTGGAGAATGACAAATCCCTCTGCCATTTCAACATCGACGATGTTCTGGCTATCCGTCTCGCGCCTCTTGTGCCGATTCTCACGAAGCACTCCTCGTCCTCTGACACCACAAGTGCTATGGGCATCATACCCGCCAGCACGCATACCGCGTCCTTTAACACCGTACGGTATGCGCTGATGACCCCAAGGCCCATCAACCTGTGTGTACTTTCTAGCCGCTCTACGTTTCGCTTGACCACTAGCACGCACGACCATGCAGCAGTGCCATACCGTTGTATGGAGACCACTTCTGTCGCGAGAAGTCTACGCTTACTCGAAACTATTGCCGAGCTATTTGACATTATCTTCGATAGTTCCATAATCACCATGCTTGCCCTCTTGCAAGCATACTCCATGTGGCTGCCAAAGTTCGATCATGAAACCGAGTTGCTTCAATGAGCGCTTCGAGTTGATCGCGCACCTGCCTGTGGTGACCACCGCATGTTGTTCAGACTTGCGGTTGTTCACCACCCCCATTTCCGTCTTGTCCGGGTGACGTGACCTCATCGCGTTTTTCGATTATGCCAATTGCATGCGCCGCTGTCAGTTCTACTTCCTCTATCGACTCGCCGTATACCGTGAGAGTAATGTCATCGGCAAAGCCGACCAGCTTCACGTCCGGTGGAAGTGTGAGCCTCAATAGGCCATAGTACGCCGCGTTCCATAGTACCGGGCCCAAGATTGACCCTTGTGGTACTCCAGCGGTGATGTTGTATCTCTTTTCGCCCTCGTCCGTGTCATAGAGTAACACCCTATTCTGGAAATAGCTCTCTAGTATCCTTCGTATGCTATCTGGGACTCCTAGGTGTTGAATGGCGCATTCAATGGCTGACCAACTGACGCTATTGAACGCATTCTTCACATCCAACGTGACTACCGCGCAGTAACGAATTCCTCTACGCTTTTTCTGCAGCGCAATCTCGGCCGTTTCGGTTACGGCCTTAATAGCGTCCACCGTCGATCGACCTTTCCGGAGGCCAAACTGGTTATCCGAGAGCCCAGAGTCGTCTGATTTCTCGGTTAGACCATTAGCCTCGACAGAATGATTCGTGTCAACAGTTTCCCGGAGGTGTCCAGAAGGCAGATAGGTCTGTGTGCCGACGGGTCGCCGGGTGGCTTCCCGTGTTTGGGCAACAGAACTAATCTTTGCCTTATCCACCGCTCCGGAAATTCACCTCTGTTCAGGTACATCTACATAGCCATTCTGAACATATCAGGGCATGCCTCAATGGCCGACTTGATGGCTACCGTCAGGATATCATTCGGACCCGGAGCCTTGTTCGACTTGAGCGACTTCGCAAATACGATGAGCTCATCGTTCGTCACTGGGGCTACCTCCTCTTGGTCGGTTCGGCCAGCGGGGGTGGCAGCCCATAGTCTGATATCGTGGCGCGGGAACAGCGTTTCCACGATCCTCTGCAGCATCACGGGTGAGCGTTCCGGGGACGCTGACGCTCCTTTAGTTTTGGCCATGACTACTCTGTATGCATCGCCCCAGGGTGTCGTGTTGGCTGCCTGGCAGAGATTTTTGAAAAACGCTCATTTTCGTGTCTTAATCTCTTTGTTCAGTGCCAGTTAAGCCGCCCTATAGGCCTCACCTCTTTCCGCTCAACCCTCATCGGTACGAGCTCTTTGCATTCTCCTCCTAGCTCATAGGCAGGACGCTCTGAGCTCTCCATCCATTTCTGGGTAGCGCACGCCTAGGCATCGCGGCATCGCACGCGCGGCTTAGAGATCTGACTAGATCTTCACTGGACAGATCGTCGGTGTTATTCTCCATAAGAAGTCTTTCGACAAATGACGCCTTATCGAAGCGCGAGATCCTCGATGACTGCCGATGACCTTCGGCTGCGTCCTCCTTCCACCATGTTCCACCGAATATCGTACCGCCAGGTGGTCACTGTGCGTGCACCCATCGTCGACCCTCCAGTCTGAGCTAGGGTTTAAACCCGGGCTCCAGATGGTCACGTCAATGATGGACTCTGCTCCGTTCCTACTGTAGGTCATTTTTTCACCTACGTTCGCAACATCCACATTCAGCCTTGCCATGGCTTCGAATAGTGCCCAGCCTCTCACGTTAGTCGATCGGCTACCTCACTCAATCGCCCAGGCGTTTAAGTCTCCGCCGATGACCACGGGGCTCAACCCTACTAGCGCGTTTGTTAACGCATCCAGCATTGCTGAGAGCTGGTCCATCGGCCACCTGGGTGGGGCAATACAACTACAGTAATACACCCCATTGATCTTCGCTATTGCGAAGCCCTCGTGCGACCTGGAAATTATTTCCTGGATCGGGAAACGACCGGTTGTACAGATCGCCGCTAGCTTGGCCTTATCCGCTACCCAATTCCCGTTATCGGGTGGGATGCGGTAGGGGTCAGCTAGCAGGGCGATCTCCGTACTTGACTCCGAGACTGACTGCCACAGCAACTGCTGCGCTGCTTCACAGTGGTTCAGATTTAGTTGTGTAACCTGCATTATCGTTTAGCAGGGTTACACAAGCATTATCGTTTGATCAAGGTCATAAGTCGCGGGCGTTTGAAGGCCTCAACAGAAGCAAGCTTCGCAGGAAATGCGGAGTGGAGGTCCATATCGCCAGGGAGTGGAACTAGGCACCAAAATGCCTGTTTTGCACGGCAAACAAGGGTCACACGACGGGCGGGCCTAAATGTCCAGGCCAATGCGAAAGGCTGGGTTCAATTCGTAGCTATGGCTAGACTGAACGTGAATATCGCGATCGTAGGCTACAAAAAAACCTTCATTAGGAATGATACAGAGTCCATCATTTATGCGACCTTTTGACCTGCCCGGGTCTAAACATTATCTCGGTCGACGAAGGATACACGCACAGTGACCATCTGGCGATTCAATACAAGGTGGAACACGGAGGAAGACAGCCACAGCCGAACGTCATCGAACGTTGACCTCGCGCCTGGACAAGCCGGCATTTGTGGAGCTATTGCTTATGGAAGGTTACACCGACGATCTATCCAGCGGTGATCTAGTCGGAACCCTGAGCCGTGCATGTAACGCCGCATTGCCAAGGCGATCCCTACCCAGAAATTGACGCAAGCCGGTATACTGGTGGTGTCCAGAAATCGCAGAACTCCGTGAATCCTGCCTAAAAGCTAGAAGAACGATGTAAAGAGCTCGCACCAATGAGGGCAGAACAGAACGAAGTGAGGCCTACAAAGCGGCTAAACTGGCACTGAACAAACAGATTACGTTTACGCAACGAACCTGCTTCGAAAATCTCTGCCTGGCAGAAAACACGACTCCTTGAGGTGATGCCAAAATGAAGGGCGAGTCGGAACCCCAAGAACGCTCGTCGAACGACGAGCTCACCGCAATAGCGAAGTCGCCCAAGTTGAACAAGACTCCGGGTACGGATGGTATCTCGACAGTAGTCATCAAGACGCCCTTGACATTTTCAGAATGGCCAGCCAGATGTGCCTGGATAGAGAAGAATTTATAACAGTCGAAATACGGGAAACCACTTGGTGATCCGTCGCGTCGGCGTAACAGATCAATCTGTTTACTGGATCCGCCGAGAATCCGGTTTATTCTATTTTGGCCTACCCTATGTAATCAGGAAGCAAATACAAATAGCTAGCCAAATCATTGCGTGAACATTTGCCAAACGAGTGCTACAGTAATCTACTGGGGATAGGTTATGTCCCAAACAAAAGAAGCACAGACCAAACATTCATCCTCAGCAATAGAATCGATTGCTGTTACCTACACATATATATATACTCCGTTCCTTCATCTGACCGGCATGCAGGCCCCAAAGGCTACGAGGAAACCACAAACAGACTAATGAAAAGCGTTTGTATCAAAGTGCGGTCCCTCCCACACAGAAGAGAAATCAAGATTCCTCCCCACCCCCACCCGTCCGACGACGTCCTTATCGTCGTCTCCGTCTTTGTCATTTGTCGAAAGCTCCCGCCGGAGAGATACCGAAATGCTGAAATCCTGTCCAACCACTTAGGTACAATAGAGAGATAATGATAGGTATTATGTTGCGCCACTCCTGTTCCATCCCTGTCCAGCCCCGTCCTCTTTCTACCGTCATCATCAACAACGCAATCGGACCGGGGATCCCCCCGGTTCCAGCCAGCAGAAGAGAACCGGAGGACTCGTCAATAATTTATCGCTGATGTGTATAATCCTATTTTATGATTTATTTGCGTCCCGTCCGGTTTGGGCTTCGGTCCGGCTCGGTCATCAGCTTCTCGTCAGTTTTATGAGGGGTCTTTCGAATGACTGCGTAACGCAGGATTCAACTGGATCCAATCCTTTACATCACTCATTTGGATTCGCAACACAGATCTTCCAGAATAAAGATCCAGTCTCAACACTGAACTTTTGAAATTGCTTTTTTTTTTAGTTTTTATTTATGTGTATTTTAACTTAGATGCTGATTCTACACTATTTGAAATTGCTCCTTTTTAAATTTTTTACACCCTTTAGTATTAAGGCGAAACTGGAAGCATTTTCTCATTTTTTCGGTTTTTGATTTTTTATTAAATAACGAAGCAATATTTTCAAAATCGGTTTTCGTGCACATGTAGAGCATGGATCGAGGTATATTCTGAATTTTTTACGTTGTAGAAAATGTTTTTCGTTTTTGCAGAAACCATTTTTTAGTGAAATTTTGTTTAAAAATGGTTTCTGCAAAAACGAAAAACATTTTCTCTCGCGTAAAAAAATCAGAAGATACCCTGATCCATACTCTACATGTGCACGAAAACCGATTTTGAAAATATCGCTTCGTTATTTAATAAATAATCAAAAACCAAAAAGTGAGGAAATGGATCCAGTTTCGCCTTAACAGGCATCTTCAGTATGAGAGTGTTGATGATATTCTTTTCAATGCGAAAATGACGCCTACTACGTCAGAATGGTCAACGCAAGTATAAGCTGGAATATTGGAATGTTTAGGAAATGGCGCTGTGGCAGAGGTTCACGTTGGTGCGTGGTTGCCAGGCGTACCTACTAGGCGTAATATGCTAGATTTACACTTTTTAGTGAATTTGAAACGAAGAGAAACGGCTTTTTCAACCCGTTTCTAGTTCTAGCTATGGCTGTGAACTAGTCATATGTTCAAAAGCTGTAAATGTGGATAGAAGAGAGAAAGAAGAACGAAAGCAGGAGGAAAGGAACGGAGGAACGGGCCAAGGCTGGAACCCAATGCTTTCTGTTTACGAATCCGGAGCGACGATCACTAGACCATCAAGCCCGTCATCAAAAACTAGATGTTTGATTAATTTTCACAAACTTGTTTGAAATCACGCGAATGTATGTATCGAAGTGTACCAAGTCCTGGTGATTCGTAATATCTGAACGACTCATCGTTAGTAATCGACGATGCTTTTTCGGTATCAGCGGTGGGGGGTGATTCATGTGGACCAGCTTCAACTGTACCAGAAAAGGATTAGGCAACGGAAGCACAGCTGAGACTTCGGCCATCGCCGCCGCTAGATGGCTGTTGGTTCGCATACGAGCATATTACGGTGTGAGGAGAGACAAGGCGGTCGGGAGGCAGGAACTGGATAATGACTCCATTATCGGACTGCTGTAATCGGGGAGGAACATTTACGGTTTTAGCTCGTGCCTCCTCCTAATATGTCTAGAATAGCACAAATCAATGACGATGGTCTCGATTGTGGGTGCGTGTGTTTGGAATGATGTGGATTATGATTTTCACGTTGGAACGAACGCACACCTTCTGGGAAGAGTTTCAGGCCTAATGATGGGTTAACTTCACATGAATAAGGATCAAACACACTTCAAATTCGACACTATTAAGGCTTTAAACCATGCTTTAAACCCTTTAAGCAATTCACTAGAGAGACATTATCTATAATTGCTGGACCAAGGATATAACTATATTATTTGAGACATTGAGACTTAGCCAAACTATCCTGAAGCTTAGTCCTTGATATCTGCAACCGCTATAGTAGCTATTTGCACAATGAACTGTAACAATACAAGTCCTTTGGAATTGCACTTACTTTTCCAAAGTTCTTTTCGGATGGTCAAGACCAATCAAAAAACTGCACAGTTCAGTTTTACAAATCTACACATGGAAACAGTCCGTACTGATGACATGTTGTTTGGTTTATTTTGGCGTTACGTGAATACGCCGATGGGGGGCAATTGTCCTGCAGCGTATGGTATGGATGCTTGTGGCATCCATTACTACAGTCACTGCTTGTTCTGGATTCACCGTCTTCCCAGATGCTGTTAAATCTACAAATTACGATTCGCCATCAATGCGTTGGAAAAGCGCACACAACTGGCACGCACTCACCGACGGACGATGACGCCACTGATGGATTGTCGTCTGGTCTGTGAAGGGAGGGGATCCGATGGAAAGTGGCTTGATGGATTTTCAACCGCTGGCCGGAGAGTGCTCGGTCCCGTTTGTTTGTTTCTAAAGAAGACTTTGGGTTTTTTGGGGCGTGGGAGGTGTCAAACAACACGAACTAGTCAGTCCATGATTAATCGACTGGTGGTGGCGGTGGTGGAGATTGACACATTGTGAATCACGGGGCGAAGCGGTTTGGCACTCTGATGGTTTCGTATTGAGTTTTCACAGTAGTTTTGAAACAGATGGCAATCAATAATAGGTCAGCTAACTTAATCCGATAAGTATCCGCTTCTGATTTACATGCCGAAGGTCCTCAGTTCAATCCCTGGACCGTTCCTTTCGTCCTACTTTCTCTTTTACTGAAATCGTCGCAGAACCCGACTAGATGAACGTAACAAGAATATATCATAATTATATCTTAATGTGATATAACTAACAAATTATGTTATAATTTAGTTATGACATGGACTGTTTATTACTTTTTCAAACTAAATTATAACAAAATATATTATAATCTTTTGTAACTAGTTTTGTTACAAATAAATCAGAACAAACTCTGTTATAACTGTGTTATTTTTGCAACTGAACAAAATGATCAGTTGAAAATATAACATAATTATATCAGAATATGAAATTATTTTAATTTTTAACTATATTACAAAACAATGAGAAATTTGATTATGTATTCGTTTTTCTCATTGCTTGTAGAGCAAAAGGTCGATGGATGCAGGTAAAAGTTCAAAAAATGCTTAAAAGGCAACAGCTTTATTCCATGTAATTGAAAAATTTATGAAAAAAACATTCAATTGCTGTTGAGGGGCTGCAGTTTTGCTTGTTTTTTATTGCGTAGAATGCCGGAAGCGTATCCGGCTACCCTCAAAACTGAAAAATACTCATATTTTTTTCAACTTTGAACCGATTTAAGTGAACTTCGACTCGTTTGAATAAGAAATCTTTTTTTATTGATTGGTTATGCGAATATAACGATTGGGTTACGCGGTATTCCCAAAAGTCCAAATTTTCTGGAACATGTTTTTATGCTATTGATGGGCCCAGATGCAAAGAGGTGTAAGTGACCATTTTGTCGAGTTTGAACTGAGCATATCAAAAAATCTTCAGATTTCAAGTTTTCAGGAACATTTTAAAGATATTTTTTATGATGATTAGAAAAAAATACAGTAATCAGAGAAAATTGGGTTGATATTGAAACTCCATACATTTTGAATGGGATGAAAAACTGGTGAAAAACTTCAAAGCTCATTTACTCGAAAGTGGGTTTTTGTAACTTACACCCCTTTGCATCTAAGCCCCACTATTCTAATATCGTCATTGTTGGAGTTAGCGTATTGAAAAGACATGGTCTCTCGTGAAACATGCTTCGTAATGATTTCTTTAAAGTCAATACTTTGGGCCTAGGATGGGCAAATATGCTACTGCAGCTGGTCTATCGAATATTCCACGCATATGGCAATTCGGGGTTTCCTTAACACACGAAGGCCATATCGGTAAAGGCATTGCAACTCCTAGAAATTTCATCAGACTCTTCCGTATTTTTTATTTTATTCATTGCTTTAATTTGAGTTTTGGGTAAATATAGGATCATAGCTATTGATATGTTTATCTAAGTATTTATTTCCTTCTTTCAATGTCCTAGTCCCGTTACGGTGCCAAAATCCTATCACTTTTCTACGATTCCCAATTCTTATAGGTTAAGTAAAATTTTAGCTTCAAAAAGTGATACATCTGCACATGAGTTTTTTTTTTAATCTCGAAATTGAGTAAACTTAGTTGGATTTATATGTTATTTTAACAGTACTGCTATTCTAACTTCTAATTATAACGTCAAAAAGTACCGAACAGACTATGTATTATGAAGTAATAAATGTTAGTGAGCGGGAAGATAGCCCACCTACTAAATAATTCTAATCAATAAAAATGTCAACTATGATACAGACAATTCTTCTCAATTGATGATTGATTGCATTTGTCTATTATAACTTTTTTCTTTCGATCTATTATTATTCGACCATATATTGTTTGACATTATATCATAAATATTTTTTTTCATTACTAAAAATAATCTAAAACAGAATAAAACTAAACAGCATCTTTGCAGAAGTAATCATATCGGCATATGATATAATTGTGACAAATTAAAACAAAGCCACATTTTACCTTCGCTCACGTAGGTACGTGTATAATCGCCGTTCTCGCAGCGCGAACAAAACAAAAAATAAAATAAATATCATCTCCGTCCTGAAAGAATCTTTGTCGCCGCCAAAATGCACCCCATGACGAAGCTCAATCATAAATAGTCGTCTAGCAATTTTTTCGTTGTTCTCTTAGTTCCTTGGAAATAAATAGCCGACGACGGGCCATGCGAACGCCACCACTGTTATTAGTGTTTCAGTGCGCATGCCTGCGCACCGCGAAAGCGCTGTTGGTAAGAGAGAGAGGTTCATTGTTTGATCTTGCATTCAAATCTCTGTCTATTTTTATCCTGCGACTGACAAACAAGAGATGGGGGAATAGAGAAACTGGCAATACGTGGAACCAGTAAAGCTTCTATCGTCCCTCACTTCAAGTGCTGTGATAGCCTCATTGGTAAAGGCGACTGTATATTTACGATGGCAGGATTGGTGGTTCAAATCCCGTCCATGTTTGTAAGTTTTGTAACTCGAAAGTTTTTTTATGTGACCTATTATTTTTTAAAAATAGAATAACACACTTAAAGTAATTACCCAAAAATGAGTAAAAATTTAGTTTTTACCCTATTTGATTTTTACCCTAATTGAAAATATCAAACTGTATTATAATTTTGATATATTTTATCAAAACTTAAAACAGGGCTTGATATATTTTTGATGTATTTGTAACAAACTCTGGTACACTTTTGTTAGAACCCTTATGATTTTTAGTTAGAATTTTTGTTATTTTAACAACATCCTGCATCTAAATTATAACTGCCTATGTTAGAAAAAATCTGTATAACATGATAACATATAATGATATAATTTTGTTATGATCTCCTAGTCGGGAAGTTTCTAGAAGCTGATGAATTGTTCAAATAAATCAATCGCGGCCTAGATCGCGGCGCATACTCTACAAAAGATAGTGCAACTCTTATTCCACCAAATTCAGTCATACATGAGTCCTGTGTACTTTTGTGGAACATGTGTGCTACTCGGAAGGGTGACAGACGGTCTCACGGGGTTTTGAGGGCGTTCGAGGGTTCTCTGAGATTCGCTGGAGGTTTCTGAGAAGTTCCTGAAATCCTATCTAACACATCTGAAATCACCAGATTTGGGTGTTTCAATAGGTTGCAGATGCGGTACAGGGTATTTGAGGGGGTTTACCCGTTCGGAGCCGCTTGTTTTGCCGCTGCTTTCGCAACCTCGCTGGCCTCGAGTAAGTTTTGTTGTGTTCTATTTCATCGCCGAAATCATATATGACCGCTGTGGCCCCAAAGGGTTAAAGGAGGTTTTAGGGGATATGGAACCTTTACATGACGTTTCAGGAGATATTCAGTAGGTTTCAGACACGCTATGGGAGTTTCGGAAGGTGTTCATAGGTGCCTTACAAAGCAGGGTCTCAGTGGTTTCCGGAGATATTTCAGAAATTCTCCAAAAAGTCCCTAAAAACCTCTCAAACACCTCCGAAAACCCTAGGGTTTTATAAATCGAGGGATTTCAGAGGCGTTTTCGGGAATTTCAGATGCGTTACATGTGGGTTGAGGGTATTTCAGAGGGGTTTTGGAACCACTTCAGGGGATTACGGAGGGTTTTGAGTGGGTTTTAGAGGGGTTCCTGAAAGTTCAGTGGGGTTTTGTGTGCTTTCAGAAGGCTGCAGATGCGTTACAGCAAGTTTGAGGGGGTTTGAAGTGGTTTTCGGAACCGTTTCTGAGAATTTTCAGTGGATTTTATGAGATTTTAGGATTTTAGGAATTCAAGAAGTTCATGGACTTTCAGACCTTCTCTGGGGTTAAAGGAGGTTTCAGGGACTTAGAGGCCCACTCTTCCAATCATCCTGCAGTTCCTGTAACGTCCATGTAACAGTTTCTATCGCTACTGAAAACCCCTGTAGTTCCTAGAATCCCGATAATCGTGCGCGGATGTACACATTGAATTATGTAGTGTAATTTTTATTATGCATAAAACAAGAACAATTTCGGAGCAGTCCTGCCATGAAGGAGGAATGAGATTTACTGTCATATATTGGGGTGATATAATAGTTTGGTTAGAGTAGGGTTAAAAGTACATAAACGACTATATAAACACCCGATAAAATCTCTAATAGCACACCTGAAACGTCTCGGAAAACCCAAAAAAAAACCTCCACTAACGTGCCTCAAATCCTTTGAAACCAATAACAGTACCTCTAAGAATCCCCTGAAACCTGTTGATCCCTCGAACTGATTAAGTGGGCGCTTTAGTTCGGGAGAACAGGTTTTGCTCTTGGGAAATTGAGATGGGGACAAAGGGATTTCCAGGAAGTTCCCAGAAAGCCTGAAAAGGCGGTTCTAAGGAGCTTCAGGGACGATTAAGGGAGTTGTTTCAGGGGTTTTCAGAGGCCTTTTAAGAACATTCCATCAGGTTTCGTTGGCGTTTTAATGGGATTACGGAGATTACAGGGGCGTTTCAATTGTATTAGGGAGGTTTCTGGGACGTTTCAAGGGACTTTGAGGACGATTCTGGGGTTGGGGGGTCTCAGGAACCTTCAAAGGGCGTCGCAAGTGATTTCGGGGGCGTTTAAAGGCATTTTAGAGTGTTACAGAGGGTTTCAGAAATTCCTAGAGGTTTAAACAGCGTTCGATAGTATTTCAGGTGCGTTTCAGGGGACTCTGGAGACCTTAAAAGGCGTTCCAAGGTGTTTCAAGGGCCATTCAATGAGATTACGGCGGTTTCAGGGGATTTCGAGACATTTCAGGTCAGGATTGTATCCACTTCAATGGGATTATGGAGGTTTCGAGGCAGTTCAGAAGCGATTCAAAAGGTTTCAAGGGTTTTTGTGAAGGGATATCTGAAAAATCTTTGAAATATCCTAAAACTCCCTTAGACTCCATGTAGCGCACATGAGACCCTCCGAAACCCCCAAAAACACCTCCGTAACAGCTCTGAATCCGCCGCAATCCCCATAAAACCTCCTCGAACCCCTTGTAACGCACATGAGATTTTTCCAAACCACAGAAAACGCACCTGTTACGCCTTCCCATCAAAAACCCACTTAAACGCTCAACAATGCCTTTGGAAACCCTCTCAGACCCCCGAAACCTGCTCCTCAAATCAATGTCCCCACATTCTCGCATTTACGGTTCTCGAGTTACCTGCATGACAGGTTTCGGAAACACTGGGCCGGCAGGTCTGCATTGCGAAACTCTATTCAACGTAAAGAATATAGTCACTGCCTGAAACCTCCTGGGAGCCCCTGAAATGCCACAAAAACCACCTGAAACCTCTTTGGATCCTCTGAAACGACGATAGAACCTCTTAAATCACCCCTGAGAAGCCCAGCAACGCTCAAGGGACTTCCTGAAGCAGCCCGAAGACCCCCTCGAGCCCTTGTAACACCTTGAGACCCCTGAGACGCCATTGAGACGCTCTTAAACGCCCGTGTGACCTCCTGATACCCCTTGGTAGCTTCTGACATGCCCCCGAAACTCCATGAAATGCCTCTGACATCCGCTGGAACTGCCCCGCAACCCCCTAAGACTCATGGAAGTGCCCCTGAGGCCCATTAAAACCTCCTGAAACGCACCTCAGACCCCTTGGCACTCCGAAAAGACTCCTAAGAGAATCCCGAAACTCCCTTGAACGCCCCTGAGACCTCGTGGTGTCCCCTGAAATCCCCTGGGATCCCCTTTAAACACTCCTGAGAGTTCCTGGTATTCCGCTGAAGCTCCTTAGGCTACGCCTTATTTCAACGTAGATCTCTTCTTTTCATGCAGGGCATACAAAATGGTGCGTAAATAAAAGGTGCATAAAATAACCTGTATAAAGAGAAGTTTCAGTGTAGTCGAATAGACCCAATTAGCCGAAGACGTATTCATGCATGTAGTATGTAAGACCACGTCATCATAGCTCGATTCCCGGTCAGTCAAGGAACTTTTAGTTATGGAAATATCGATACTCTAAGTAAAGAGTTGTAGAAGTGCTCAATTGATAATGAACTAAAAAGAAGGCTCTGATCATGTGAGGACGTTACCCCAAGAATAAAAAGACGGAAAATGGCTTCGTCATGTGTGCTTATCCATGTGACATTATGTTGTTTACCGTGTAAGTCTACCTTTGTGTAACATTGTTTGATGTTCTTTAGGCCACAGAGAACAGACGAACATGCTCGAACAAAATTGCTTGAAAATGTTGTGTAAAGAAAAAACAAGCTCAGTAGCGACATCGACGGTGACTTCCCCACTCAAAAACTTGTTTCGACACCATGATGGCGCATTCTGAAGAAATATTTCACTAGCGCACCTTTAAATTTTCCTACTCAGATTCTGAGCTGTATTTGCTTGAATAACAAGATGTTTATGATTATTTCACTAATCCAGCAACAAAATTTGAGCAACCCATTGATAATTAATTTCATTATAATCAATAAGAAACAAGTTGAACAAGAATTCAATTATTGTTTTCCAAGTAAAACCAACACATTTTCTTGTTGGAACTATACTAGGGTGCACACTTGGTGACACTAGCGCCAAAAAGTAAAACAACGGCAAATTTGTACCCCGATTCGAAATTTGACAGCGCCGCGTAATGGCCACATTCCCAGTTATTTCAAAACAACCGTTGCATTGCTTTACACAATAGCACTACATGAGCTTGGACGTCTGTTCTCTGTGTTTAGGCTCTAAATTTAAGAGTAGGAGACGCATACCAAGCGGTTCTGATATGATCCGAGACGTGAGAGATTATGCCATCTGCCCATCGACATTAAGGTTTCACTTATCTCCACCTCCCGTACCAGATGAAACGACTGACTGTGGTGAGACAAATGTGCGATGCATCGAGAATCCGATAAGGATTATTTGTCTTTGAGGCTTTCAGGCAATATTAAAATCAATCCATCACCTGACAGCCATCCTGTTCTGTTGCTCCCACCCACGGACAACAAAGGCAAAGTCCAACACAGATCCGACTCAATTCGAATGCATTTCAAAGCGTGCTCATGGAAACGAGGAACATGCAAAGGTAGAAGGAAGCGGTCCACCCCAACTCAACTCCATTCATCGCTCAAACAAAACATCCCCAACAACGCAGCGTCGATGGGGCGACGATGAAGACAACTCCAAAGCGCCTAACTTGCTCGTGCCTCTAATTAATTACATTTACATAATTTTCCTTCGACAAGTGCCTAGCTCCGCCGTCGCCGTTGCCGTCGACACAACCATCACTAGGCCTCAACCAACAACACACAGACCCCGAGGCGACTCAGACTTCATCTCCGCATCAAACCAACCGACCGACCGACCCGGTCTCACACGCACAAAGAGCAAAACATCAAGCGCCTCCTCCATCCATCCCTCGTTCGCCCGGCTTTTGTACCTAGCAGCATCAGCAGCAGCGTGTTATCCGGCTCAGCAACCTTTTTGTACTTGGTGGTGGTGATGCAGCCCGGAGGCGACCCAGCCCGTGCCTGAGGTGGTCACACAGTTTGATGCGCTGGCTGGCTGGCTTGGTTGCTTCACTGCCACCACCATCACCACCCCCACCTCAACTTCCATGGAGATCCGCAGGATGAATACAAATCTAATTTTTGCCTCTCCTAAGCTGAGCCACGACTGCTGCTGAGCGGCTGCTGCCAGGTCAGGTCACACAGTCGTGGGTTGATTCGCGGCACACGGATGGAGACGCCTGGTAACTGGTTGGTACAAATGGTACGTCATTGGCTAATGTGGGGAATTAGAGCCGACTGACTCGAGGGACGGATGGCAATTGGATTTGAGTTGATTTTTTGAGCCAACATTGACAGGAGGGACTCCAACGTCGCCGTCACCGTCGTCGCCGCAGGCTATCGAATTAAACACGGGAAAAAGTTTCTTTGATTTATTGAATTAGTGTTACGTACACGTAACGTAGGTACTGTTGTAGGTGACGTAACCTAATGATCATCGTTGAGGGACGACGTTGACAAACCAAAAAGTGTGCGGACTACGGAGAACCCCAGGCACTTGTTCTAGGTCGAAAGGTCAGTTAAAGTTCTTCTGCGGATTGAAAAATATACAATGTTTACTTCCTTATCGCCGCGCTATCGACGCTGCGTTGTTGGGGATGTTTTGTTCGAGCGATGAATGGAGTTGAGTTGGGGTGACCACTTTCCTGACCCCGGAACCCTGCCATTGCCTGTTCCTCGTTTCCATGAACACGCTTTGAAATGCATTCGCATTGAGTCGGACGTGTGTTGGAATTTGCCTTTGTTGTTCGTGGGTGGGTGCAACAGAACAAGATGGCTGTCCTTGTGGCTGCCAGTAGATGGATTGATTTTAATATTGCCTCGAAGCCTCAAAGACAAATAATCCTTATCGGGTCTCGATGAATCGCACATAACTCTAGCACAGGTGCAAATGTTGGCCGTTCTGCCGTTCATTAGTCTCACCACGGCCGTTGCATCTGGTACGGAATGTTGACATAAGGTTAATGAAGCTTAGACATCGATTGTCGTATGACATTATCTACCACATCTCGAATCATATCAGTTCCGCTAGATAAGCGTCTTCAACTCTTAATAACATCTAACAATATTATACAAAGGATTACACAATACAATCTTACTTGGATAAGTACAAACAGAAAATCGTTTTTCTCGGCTGGAATCTCTGAATGAATCAGAGAAGAAATCCCCGGACGAATTACTGGAGAAATCCCAGAAGGAGTCCCGAGAGGAATTTCTCAAAAAATCCCGGGAAGAATCTTTCAAGGAATACCAGCAGGAGGTCCAGCATACTTACCCAAAAGAACTCCACTAGTTTTTTTTTTTTAATATGTCATTGAAAGAATACCATTAGGAATCCGTAAAATCACCCCAACAGGAATACCTAAAGATATGCCAGCTAGAATAACTAAAAGAATCCTTTCAGGACTTTCTAAAGCAATTCTCAAAGAAAACCCTGAAGTGATTTCTGATGAAATCCTTAGAAGAATCACGGCAGGAATCCCAACTGAAAGCTGAGGAGGAAAAAATCATAGAATATATTCCTGAAAACTCGGGAAGAACTTTGATAGGAATTCTGTCAGGAATTCAGGCACAAATCCCTCCAGGATTGCATCCTCTACGGAATCCTGGAAGCAATATTTGGAGAATTTCAGCAGGAATCCCCGAAGCAATACCAACAAGCATTCCCACAAGAATCCTTAAAGGATTTTGTAAAACAATCCCTGCAGAAATCCCTGAAGAGATCTGAAGAGGAATCTCTAGAGGAAGTCCGGAAAGACCATCTAGAGGAATCCTGGCAGAAATTCTGGGACGAATCTCGAGGCAAATGGCTGAAGAAATCCAGAAATGAATAACTGGAGGTGTCTCTAGAAAAGCTCATTTCTTCACCCTACTTTCTACCCTAAACCTCTACCCTACCCTCTATTGTAACCCTCTACCCTTCCCACTGTCATAATGTCTATCCTAACTCTTTACACTATCTTCTACTGTTCCCTTCACCCTAACCCGCAGCTCTACTCTCTACCCTATTCCGAAGCCCAAGCCCGTACACAAGGGAGGGGTTTTGGGGTTGAATATCTCCTATTGCCATGGAACATCGGCAAATACTCGGCGCCCCTCCGGCTTAGGGAAAGCTCCTCCTTATCTGTGCACGGGTCTGCCGTTGTCCTACCTTATCCTTGGTGATCCTGTCAATACCTCACTGGATCTGTAGGCACAAGTATGAAAATTTTACCCATTTGCATGCAATCATTACAGACAGATAGACATATAGACTGATATAAAGACATGTCAAGGCTACTTATTCCAAAAAATATTGGAAAATTCCTCCTGGTAATCCTGCAAGGATTCTTCTCAGAATCCTTTCATTGGTTTCTCCTGGGATACCCCGAGATTATTCCAGGGTATTCTCTATAGTACTCTCAGTATTTCTGCAACGATTTCTTCAAAGATTCTTCCCGGGATACCTAAATTATTTTCATTTTTCAGGGTACCTTCATAAATGACTTGTTCCAACGATTCCTTCATGAATACATGTCTTCTGAGATATCTTTATAAATTTTCTCGAGAAATCATCAGAAATATTTTTCATGCACTATTCAACGTAATGCCCTGTTCAGTCTATTAACCCCATGATCTATTAGTGTAGTCGACTTCCCTCGCAACCTTCTAAAAACACAAGCATTCGAAACCGTAGTTTTTGAGCATATGCTCTTCTTCTTCTTTATGGCTCTACGTCCCCACTGGGACTTGGCCTGCCGCGCTTCAACTTAGTGTTCATTGAGCATTTCCACAGTTATTAACTAAAGGGCTTTCTTTGCCTGCCATTACATGAATTGGTACATTGTGAGGCAAGTATAATGATACACTATGCCCAGGAAGTCGAGAAAATTTTCCCGGCCGGAACGGGAATCGAATCCACCGTCTCCGGATTGGCAATCCATAGCCTTAACCACTAGGCTAACTGGAGCATATGTTTAGCACTGAATATAGTCATTATCCATTTAAGTAGCGTTACATAAATGAAGGGACACATCGTGGTACATTTTTTTAATCCTGCAGGCATCATTTCATTGCTTCCTTAACAAAAAATCTTAGTTTCCTTTAGAATTTCCTCCAAGGTTTTCAAAAGATCACCCAAGAAATTAATTGAAGAACTTTTTAGTTACGTCTTTCATAGATTCTTCCTGATATTTCTCCATAGATTCCTTTTAACAATTCTCCAGGAATTCTTTTCAGGGAGTCTTCCACGGATGTCTTTTGAAAGTTCATAAGAACTTCTTCCACGGATCGCTTCAAAATATCCTATAGAATATTCTTCGGAATATTCGTTAAAGGATCAATAAATAGGGTCTTGTACCATTTGGACAGGTGTACCTATTTTGGACACTTGCATTTATAACTAAGTCTATTTCAAACCGATTGATTTGAAATTTTGTATAGAGTTAGACACGTACAGTATCTAACTCTGTACAAAAATTCAAATCAATCGGTTTGAAGTGACTTAGTTATAGCGGCAAGTGCCCAAAATAGATACACCTGCCCAAATGGTACAAGACCCTAAATCAAAAAAATATTTTCAAAAAATTCCTCCAGAAAAGCTTTTATAGTTTGCCATAGAAAATCCTCCATTTTCAGGAATCCGTACGAAAATTCCTTCAGCAAATCATCCATGGATTCAGCGTTTATTTAAGAAACTCAAAGGTTCCTCAAGGAATTTCTCCAATGAATTCTTCAAAAATTCTTCCGGAATTCTTCCAGGATATTTTTCCGATTTTCTTGAAAATTTCTTCAAAAAGATCCTTATGATATTCCTCCATAAACTAGTGAAAGGATTTCAAATCCAAGGAATTCTTCTATGGATTTCTTCAAAAACTACTGTAGGAATTCGGTCTTAAATAATCTACTAAGATTTCTTGCAGAAACTTTGGCGATTTTGTCAGATTTTTTTGCAGAGATTTTTAAAGAAATTTCTCAATAGATTCCTTTAGTTATTCCCTCATGAATTTTTCCAAGAATTTTTAGATAGATTTCTATGGGTCGCTTCTGAATTTCCACAGAGAATTATTTTAGAAATTCTTCTAGGGATTTGTTTAAAAAATCATCGGGAATTGCTCCAAGGATTCCTTCAGAATGTTCCACAGGGATTCCTATAAAAATTATTTCAAAGATTGTTCAATAAATTCTTCTAATGGCCTCTACAAAAAATTTCCCAGATAGTCCTTCAGGTATTTTTCAGGAAGTCCACTAGAGATTTGTTCAGGAATTGCTTTGAAAATTGCCTCACGGATGTGTTCAGAAAATTCGTTAGGCATTCCTCCAGAGGTTCTTGCATGATTACGTTTAGTAATTCAGATAGGAATTCTCCCAGAGATTCCAGCAGAAGCTCATACAGAGATTTCTTTGGGGTTTCCTTTAAATATTCTTCCAAGTTCCTCGTATTACCCCAGAAGTTTATTCAGCATTGCCTATAAGGATAACTCCACCAATCTCTACACAGATTCCTAAAGGAATTTATTGAAAAATGTTTCCTACTTTTTGTTGAAAAATGTTTCTACGCAAATTCCATTGGAAATATCTCGACAGCCTATCTGGAATCTCTACTGACGCTAATCTATGCGTTGCTCTAGATATTCAAGGTTTTTTTTCCACTCCCGTCAAACTCGCAAAAATGTGAGT
Source organism: Aedes albopictus (assembly GCF_035046485.1). Taxonomy (NCBI): domain Eukaryota; kingdom Metazoa; phylum Arthropoda; class Insecta; order Diptera; family Culicidae; genus Aedes; species Aedes albopictus. The sequence goes on along the minus strand of NC_085136.1, from coordinate 312,230,134 downwards.
TCTTCCTTCGGAAGGGAAGTAAAGCGTAGGTCCTGAGATGAACTAGCCTAGGGCTAAAAATCTCGTTAATACAGATATAAAAAATGTTTTTTTTTTTCAGAAATTAGTCCACAGATTTCCCCAAAAATTAGCCATCTCCAGAGACTTCTTCAGAATTTTTGCTTCAGGAATTTCAGCAAGGGGTTTCATCGTTTCAAAGTTCTTCAATCATTTTTTAAAGAAATCTTTAAAAAAATTCTCTTCTCAAATCATACAGGGATTTCTTTAGAATTTCTTTTCAACGTTTCTTTCATCAAGAATTCTGTGAGAAAATTCTTCTGTGACTTGGATTTTTTAAATATTGCTCTTGTGGTGGCCGCATAATTATCTCTTGAAACGTTTTAAGAGATCTCTGCTAAATTTGTACAGATATTCCTTCAGGTATTTTCAGAATTTCCCCAAGAAATTTCACAAACATTACTTAAAAACTATACTCTGAAAGAATTTCTAAGAAATCCCCTGTCTCTAGAAGTCGCTTGAAACTCCTAGATATACTTTTGGAGACTCCTAGAAAAATTTCTTGAAGTATTTTTGTCCATGAATTGACAAAAGTCCTTGAGCTTTTTCTGAAGTTATCCCTTAAGCAATTCCTGTATGAATGCCTCTTAAGGAATTCCTGCATGAATAATTCCAAAATAAAAATGCTCGAGAAACTTGAGAGATTGCTGGAAAAAAATCCGTAAAGGAATGTATGAGGAATTTATTCTCTTAAAAATGTCCGCAGAAATCACAGATAAAGGTACTGATGGTAGTGTTAAAGAAATCCTTGAATAAATTTCTAAGAAATCTTGGAAATACATTTGAAGAAATTCTCAGAAAATTTTCTTTTACAATTTCTGAAGGGATTTGTACACAAAAATACCTAAACTATTTCCTGGAGCATTTTCTGGAGAAAATTCTGCATAACCAATAAAAAAAGGTCCTGGAGGAATGCTTTAGAGAACCTCCAAAGAAATAAAACAAGATTTTGTTAAAAAAAAATCTTTGAAATAACACCTGGAAGAACTGGAGAAACCTCTGCAGGTATTCATAGATTTTTTTAATTTTCTTGAAAATGCTAAAAGATAGATTTTGTAATAATTTCTCCAAGAATTTTTGAGAGTATCATCGGTAAAAATGAAGAATACTTGAACCCCTAGAGAAACTTCCAGAAATTCCAGAATTTCCGAACTCATTCCCCAAAAAATCCCTAAATAATTGAAGTAATACCTTGTAACATGATGATTTGGTCAGGAACTTTTCTTTACAAAACGCCGAAATAAAGTTGGATTTTATGATATTCACTCACTTTTATTTAATACTTCTGGAAAAAACAATAGCAACCAAAGGCGACCGAGCAGAGAGCGGTTCAAACCTATACTACTCGTATAGAATGATCGTTCGGTAAATATTCTATATCAACGATCACCTGGGTGCTCGTCACAACCTGAAGGATCCTCAGGAAAAAAATAAGGCAATAGTTTCTGGGAATGTTTTTGGGATTTTTTTATTTTCTAAAAGGAACCCCCTGAGGCAATTCTTAAAGAATCTTCAAATCTTTGTAACAATAAATTCTTCTGGAATTGCATCTTTTGAAGAAAAGTTACGATAAATTCTCTGAAAACCCCTAGATAAATTTCAAAAAGTATTTCTTGAGAACTTTTCTGAATTTTTTTTGAAGACATCTTGAAAAAACTCCTGGATAATTTGTTGACAATGTTTCTGTAGGAATGTCATCAAAAACGTTTGAAGAAAAACATGAAGCAATAGAAGCCTGCACCTATATAGTAATCGTTGAAGATATATTCTAAAGAACCCCTTAAAGAATCCCAGCTGGAATTTCGGAATTCGGAAGAAAAGTTTCTATGGAAGCCCGTGGACCAGTTTCAAGAAGCATCTTTTGAGAAATTTCTTGAGAAATTCCAGAAAAATTGCCAAGGAAAATTCCTGAAAGAATCTTTGGAGGAATCCCTGAGGAAATGCTCATGGAAATCCATGGACGTGACTGCATTTTGAAGGGATAATAAAAGGAGAGAATGTATGCCGTCTAAGAAAATGATGATGTCGCTGGATGTAATCCTGGAGATTTTTTTTAGAAATTTTGAGAAAAATTCCTACAGGACTCTTAAAGGGAATTTCAGCAAACAGGAAAGTCCTATCAGATGTTCACCGCATCCAGTAAATGATTCGTGCCGCGAGCCTAGATGTGCAGATATTACGACGGGCCATCTTGACTGATGGACGTGAAGTGATCAAAAAGTGGAAGCAGTACTTACGACGAACACCTGAATGACGTGGGGAGTGCAGACTTGGAAGATAAGGGCAGCGGGACAAATGACTACGTCAGTACCGCACTGGACGACAACGAACCCACTCCCACGTTAAGGGTAGTTAAGAATGCTATTCAGCAGCTCAAGAATAAGTCAGTACGTCAGCAGTACGAAGCAGAACTCATCCAAATGGCCCGAGAAAAGTTGGCCAACTACCTGCAGTGGCTGATAATCCGGATCTGTGAGACCGAACTACTATCAGAGGAAGTCATTTACCCCATCTACAAGAAAAGTAACAAGTTGAAGTGTGAAAACTTCCAAGCGATCGCAATACTGAATGCCTTCTACAAAGTGCTATCTCAGCTCTTATTCCGTCGTCTTTCACCTGGAGGGAATGATTTAGTGAGAAATTATCAGGCCGGCTTCGTCGACGGCCGCTCGACAACGGATCAGATCTTCACCGTGCGGTAAACTCTCCAAAAATGCCGTGGATACCAGGTCCAAACGCACCACCTGTTCATCGACATTGATCACTCAGAGCTAGAGTGTAATCATTTGAAGAGGGTATTCTGCTTAGAGTGTTCGAAAAGTCAGTACAAGACCTCTGGAAAGCTCAAAAACATCCAAACGCATTGAAACGCCATGAAAACCCCTTCAGATATTTTTTAGAATTTCTCGCTGGAAATTATGCTGGAATTCATGCTGGAGTTTCTTAAGAAATTTATGTTGGTATTTCTTCAGAAACTGCTGCAGATATTCCCGCAAGCTTTTTTCAGGAGTTCCTCCGGGTATTTATCCAGGAATTTCATCAGGAATTTAAAAAGTGCTTTTCCCAGCGATTTCAATAGAAATTACTCCAGGGATTTGTCATTGGATGCCTCTGAGGATTTCCTCCGAGAACGCAATTGGAATTCCTTCATAAATTACTCCAGAGATACCAGAGTAACTCATGAAGACGTTTCTACATAAGTTACTTACTAAGACAAAGACCATGGTCCATATAAATTCAAACATTTTTGTATGAACAAAATACATACCACGTGGTGGGAGAGGGGGCTGTGTTTGGAATATTCAGAAAATGACCATGTGGTTTATGGACAGTCCTTATGGACTTGACGGAGCTGACTATCTGTTACGTGGGGCATCAGAGGAACAGATTCCATCCGAAAGAGATAGATAGAGCTAGCTCATTAACAAGCGTGGGATAAACTCTCGCGTGCCATGAGGTAAACAATCGTTATTTATCTTGACCGTAACGGTAACCTCAATTAATCATCGACTGAAGAAAGTGAACCTCCTGTCTGTGAACAGAAACAGGAAACTCCATTCGGCTGGGAAGATGATCACAGTAGCCATTGAGTCGCCTTCATCTTAGCCCAAGCCACGGTTAGTTGTTGTTTTTCAATCGCAGCAATCCCTCGGACTCGGAAACTCATGATCGGTCGCGTCTTTGTGGCGATGCGATGGCGACCACGACGGTGGGAAACTGCCGGCACCGTTGTACACGTGGTGTGGTGGTGGCGATGATAACAAATTGAGTTATATTTAACCTCACATTTCACCGGTAATTAATTTATTTTGCCGTTTTCCCATTTATTCTCATCTGCCTGACTGGGTTGTTTTTACTAGCAATGGCGGCGGCTGCGCTTACAAGGACGTCGACGGCGACGACGATGGCGACGGGTGTTTAGGTTCTCACAGCATGCCATGCCATGGAATGGAGAAGCACACTGGCTGCTGAAAATGTCTGTGCTTGCGCTGCTTCCAAGTCCAGGCGTTTGGTATTTGTTACAAGTTCCGTGAGGTCGCACTTGGAGCAGCGAGGGTGGTGGTGGGGTTACTTATGAGATGAAACTTTGAGAATAAATTATAATTATACAATCGCTTAAAAAATGAGGATGTTTTTGCCGGATTAGCATACGTTATTTCTGCGAATCTGGCAACCCTTCTCGATCGAGAAGGATCTCGCAAACGTCATATTTTTTTCTTAGTTGTTTACTTGCTGTGATGCACATCATTTGCATAGTTTTTTTTGCACTTGGAGTAGTGCACAGTTCTAGTTTTAATCAATCAAATACAATTGCTATACGGATCATGTTTACAAAACCAAATTCAACAGAACTTGACACACTAAAGAACAAAGCTAGGAACAAAGGCTAGTTTAGTATGAAGTAAATATGAAGTCATATGAAAAAGCTATTAGCTGTCATGTAACCACTAAACTTGTTGAGAAAATGTATGAATCTCTGTAAAGCAGTTGATGATTTAGAACATCGAAACACCTCTGCTGGATGCGGTGAGTATATGTTTCACTTGTTTCTTATTAATTGGTGCTCAAATTTTATTGAAAGATGCTTTTTAAACTCATGCATGATGGTGAAAGTACATCATCTGTCGCACATTCTTAATATAAAAACTGAACATCGGAATTATTAGATATTTTCTCCCACTTTTACGTGTGCAATGTGCTATGTGCTAAGGGGAAAATCGGATTCAGATCTACGCCAACGGGCGGTAGAGATATTCAAACAACTCCGTAGCTTGGAGGACGCAGAAGCGGCCATCCAATGAACAGGCGTCGTTGGTTCGAATTCCAGCTGAGCATGTGTTTTTTTTTTGTAATCTAAATTTCATGCAGTCCATCTACCACGTCTTCATGTTATGTGCATCGACGTCAAAGCAATTCAATGTGTTCTAATTTCTGTTTACTGGAACTTATTCTTGTTAATTTGTTGCCAACCTTACATCTGCCGGGGCCCGTGGCGTACTTGGTCACACGTTCGCTTCATATGCGGATGGTCATGGGTTTGATTAACAGCCCCGGCACTTTTTTTCGTCAGTTGCTCTTCCCCGAGAGCAACTGACACTGACCCTCTTCTGAGCCCCATGGATCAAACGAACCCGGATACCTGGACATGTGCGAACTGCTACTCATAATGGACCCCCCAATCGAACTGGAAAGGAACAACGGCCATGCATCATCATCCTTGTGCTCATCATTCTACTAGGTATAAAGTAGAAAAAGTGAAAGCAGCAGAAAGGCAACCAGTTCGATAAAGTAGAATAGAATCTAGGCGCTGTACAAAAATATAAAATGCTACTGTCAATTGAAATTGCTCACGTAGTGCCCAGTGGACAATAGAGCTGTAATTTAGGTTAAGTAATTAAGAATAAAAACCTTACATCTGCCAATCTACAAAATCCCCAGTGTTTACAATGGACTACCCGCTTTGCGCGCAGCCACAGTTGATCAGCAGGAGAAAATCCATTTTATTTTGTATGGTGAAAAGCATCTAAACTTGAATTACTTGAAATAGAAAGCTTTTACTGAAAAAATATTTGGTAGGCTTTATAGTAGTCACCATTGTCCACAACCACTACCAAATATTTTTTCGAATAATGTATTCCACTTCGATAAATTTGCCTTTAGATGCTATTCGCCATACAATATTTTTGCGATTTACTTTTAGCGATTTTTCGCGCATAGAAGCTAGCGCCACAATGGTCGATGCGGAGAGTAGGAAAACAGCCGATGTAGTTAATTCATTCCAAAGCGTGAACCCCGTTGCTTTGACAACCAGCAGGTAACGTAAACCAAACAATATCCCTTCCAGCCTCCGCAGTCAGCCAGCTTTGACCGGCTTCTGAAACCGAGCTGCAGCAGCAGAATTCCTTGTAAATCGCAATACCGAGCGCTACTGGTGTGCAGCACTCGTATTAATTTTCAGTTCATTCCATTTTTTTTCTATTTCATGGAAAAGCAGACGGGCTTTGCACTATACGAGATGGGTCTGGATTGCGACGGCAGGTTGATATGCGGGTTCATGTCCAGAACAGAGAAACAGAATTATCACCCTCGCTTCGCCTAGTAACCGCATGGCTTCCCGAGCAGGAGAAAATAGCTGAATAATAACTAACTCAGGTATGGAAAACCGAATACCTACAACCTAAATGAGATATTAAGGGGAAGCTTCATGGAAAACCTGGTAGAATCCGACTTTGGCGCACGTTTCGATTTTTTAAAAATTAATGGAAAGTGATATGAAAAATCTAAAAAAATCAGTTTTTAGCTAAGATCCTAAGGTTTATGTTCGTAAAAAAATATTTGATTTTACTCAAAATTTGAAGAAGTTGGACTCTCGAGAACACCAAAACTTTTGGTAGGAAAACCGCTCCCATGCCGCAAATTTTTGTGTTTGCACAACGATTTCTCCCGTAAAAATATGTTTTATCATATAACTATGTACGGTCATTTTGCTCAGAAACTAATAACGAGTCGAATGGTATATAAATATCAGGGGGTTTCATACAAAAATCTACATTGAGAGGCATTTGTATGAAAACATTTCCAAAATTATTGCGCGCCACCGCGATCGAACAGCAGCTAACGGTTTCTTGGCTGGCCTGCGGTGGGCACCCGTGCGAATGATGGGAAAGAACATGAAACGGTAAAATAATAGAAAAGATTTGTCGCTATGCTCACATGGAACAAATGCATAGTTCGCGGGTGTAATAAAGATGCTAGAACTAGGGGATAATTTGTATTGGTCAATATAGCATATTTTAACGTTTTTTCCGTTGTGTCACATTTTCTACACATAATGTTTAAGAAATAGCGAAGTAAGTTTTCAAACCGGAACATGTGATGGTGATGTGCTATGTATAAAGGTATATTGTAAGTTTTGCTGATTTGTTAGACCATAACACTAGTTTACAGCATTTTTGAACTCGGTAAGCTGATGATCGTTTTTGGTGTAGAATCATGCCCTGAGTTCGAAAACGCGAAGGAAAAAAATTACAGTAGGACGGATTTTTTTTCGACTTTCCATACAAGGTTGATGATTTGAAATCGATTTTTGTTTTATTTTTAAGCAAAGTCGCTCACTTCAAACATCTCATTCTCCGTAGTCAATGCTCCGATTGAGCTGAAATTTTTACTGTAACTCGCCTACATATGATATGTCAAATAAACGACGAGAAAGAATTTTTAAGTTAGTTTTTTCTTATTGAAAAAAATTCATTTCTTCAAAAATTTTTGGAAATTTTGCTAAATTTTAAGAAGATCGCCCCTAAAACGCGCCAATATCTTGAATTTCATCAATCTGACGCAAAACCCGTATTCAGATGATCGAATGGTATTGTATTCAGCTTTTAATTTATTAAAAAAGATTTAAAATTGGTTGAACAAAACGCAATATATTTGAATTTTAGTAAATTACATATTTTGAAAAGTTGCAAAACTCGATATTGAGCTAAAACTCAAAAACTGTTCTACTTAAAATTTTTTGAAGGTCGGTTTCGAAATCAGTACTTAGTTGTGCTTCAAAAATTTTGGTCGTTGACAGAAGTTCACGACTTTCGTTTTATTTTGTAAACTTGTGTAATCGTCGCGACCAGCCGTCGCGTCGTGTGGCATAATTTGAGAAGGATAAATTAAAATACTCCTCATACGTTACTCCCAAATGATTTTTTTATACAACACTAAGAGCAGAGTTGTTGACAAAATTCCTAAAAAAAAACATGTCAGAATTACTGACTTAATATTTTGAGAAATTCAAGAGGAGCCTGAATTACTTACTCTAGCAGGAAAACTTGAAAGAATCTTAATAATGATCATTGAACAATTATGGTGGCTTTTATGATAAGAGATTTTTTTTTAATTTTTATAGCGAATAAATACGGAGGAAGATTATTTGTCGAATATATTCTGTCCGATTTTACTTTTAGTATTATATAGAAATAAAAAAGAATGTGAAACATCTGTCGGGATTGTTCAATATATAGGGTATCATACCATTTTGTCATATGGCGTACATATCCAAAACCGACAAAACCGACGCGATGTATATGTATGTACGGAAAACATAAAACTATTAAAATCTAAAGTCTTACCCCAAAAATATTTTATTGTTGACTCTCAGAAACTACTGTTAAATTTTGAGCGAAATCGGACAAGTCTACAAGTCTAAGGGGGCGCTCAACGGTCTGGAAGTTTGTATGGGAAAATCCATCCAGATATACGAAGAAACAACATGTTTTCAGTTTTTTAGTCTAGGTAGCGATGTATATGTTCAACCATCACCAAATTTTCCATCTTTATCAGAAAATCTATCTTCAACAAAATTGCCGAAAACCGCAAATTGATCCGAGTTCATTTGAATAAGTTATAGCCTATAAAACTATAACTCATTTTAGAGAGATTTAATGATAGCAAAAACGAAAGCACAGGTATGCATCGAGCTTGAAAAAGATTTTTTTTTTTCAAAAAATATAAGACCTGGCCTTGTTTCATTCATTGACAACTAATTGTAAGCAATATTGTTCCGGGGGGAGGGGGGGTGGTTTGTAGGCCCCCCCCTGACCGAGCAACTATATTCTAACTTAACCGAAAAACTTAGATGATCAGAGCTGTTTTTGACTAGTAAAAGTAAAATTCTCCTGCATCCTTGTATTTTTTTAATGTATGCAGGAATTCCTTCGGAAATTCTTGGAGGAATATCTTCGAAAATTCCTGAGGGTATTCCTTCGGAAATACGTGGAGGAATTCCTTTGGAAATTCATGAAGGAATTCCAACCAAAATTTCTGGAGGAATTCCTTCGCAAATTCCTGGAAGAATTCCATCGGAAATTCCCGAAGGAATTCCTTCGGAAATTCCTGAAGGATTCCTTCAGAAATTCCTTGGGTAGTTCTTTGGGGAAATCTTGGATGAATACCTTCGGAGATACCTGGAGGAATTCTTTCAGAAATCCATAGAGAAATTCGTGAGGAAATCCTTAGGTGAATTCCTTACGAAATTCCTGGACAAAATAATTCCAAACGCCCTGGAGGAATGCTTTTGGAAATTCCTGGAGGAATTTCTTCGGAAATTGCTGGACGAATTTCATTGAAAATTCCTGGAGGAATTCCTTCGGAAAGTCCTGGAGGAATTCCTTCGGAAAGTCGTGGAGAATTTTTTTTGGAAATATTTTTAGGATTTTTTTTTTGGAAATTCTTGCAGGAATTCCTTCGGAAATTCCTAGCGGAATTCCTGGAGGAATTCCTTCGGAAATTCCAGGACACTCCGAAGGACTTCTTCCAGAAATTTCGGGAGGAATTCCTTCGGAAACTGCTGGACGAATTTCATTGGAAATTCCAGGAGGAATTCCTTCGGAAATTCCTGCAATAATTTCTTCGGCAATTTCCTTCGGAAATTGCTGGACGAATTCTTTTGGAAATTCGTGGATGAATTCCTTCGGAAATTCCTGGAGAAATTCCTTCAAAAAATCCTGGAGGAATTTTTTCGGAAATTCTTTTTAGATTTTTTTTTTGAAATTCCTGGAGGAATACCGTCGGAAATTCCTAGCAGAATTGCTTCGGAAAATCCTGAAGGAATTCTTTCGGAAACTCCGGGAGAAATTCCTTCGGAAATTCCATTAGGAATTCCTTCAAAAAATTCCTGGAGGAATTCTTTCGGAAATTCCTGAAGGATTTCCATCGGAAATTGCTGGACGAATTCCATTCGAAATTCCTGGAGGAATGCCTTCCATAAATCTTGGAGGAATCCCTTCGCAAATCCTGGAAGAATTCCTTTGGAAATTTCTGGAGAAATTCCATCGGAAACTCCTGAAAGACTTCGTTCAGAAATTACTGGAGGAATTCGATCGAAAATTCCTTGGCGAGGTCCTTCGAAAAATCTTGGATGAATACTTTCGGAAATTTCTGGAGGAATTCTTTCATAAATTCTGGGAGGAATTCCTTCGGAAATTTCTGGACGAATTCCTATGGAGATTCCCGGAGGAATTTATTCGGAAATTCCAGGAGAAATTCCTTTAGGAATTCCTGGAGGAATTCTTTCGAACATTCCTGAAGGAATTCCATCGGAAATTGCTGGACGAATTCCACTGGAAATTCCTGGAGGAATGCCTTTCATAATTCTTGGAGGAATCCTTTCGCAAATCCTGGAAGAATTCCTTTGGAAATTTCTGGCGAAATTCCTGAAGGACTTCGTTCGGAAATTACTGGAGGAATTCCATCGAAAATTCCTTGGCGAGGTCCTTCGAAAAATCTTGGATGAATACTTTCGGAAATTTCTGGAGGAATTCTTTCATAAATTCTGGGAGGAATTCCTTCGGAAATTGCTGGACGAATTCCTTTGGAGATTCCCGGAGGAATTTATTCGGAAATCCCAGGAGAAATTCCTTTAGGAATTTCTGGAGGAATTCTTTCGAACATTCCTGAAGGAATTCCATCGGAAATTGCTGGACGAATTCCATTGGAAATTCCTGGAGGAATGCCTTTCATAATTCTTGGAGGAATCCCTTCGCAAATCCTGGAAGAATTCCTTTGGAAATTTCTGGAGAAATTCCTGAAGGACTTCGTTCGGAAATTACTGGAGGAATTCCATCGAAAATTCCTTGACGAGGTCCTTCGAAAAATCTTGGATGAATACTTTCGGAAATTTCTGGAGGAATTCTTTCATAAATTCCTTCGGCAATTGCTGGACGAACTTCTGTGGAGATTCCTGGAGGAATTCATTCGGAAATTCCAGAAGGAATTTCTTTAGGAATTCCTGGAGGAATTCTTTCGGAAATTCCGGGAGGAATTGCTTCGCAATTCCTGAAGCAATTCCTTCAAAAAATCCTGGAGGAATTCCTTAAAAAAATCCAGAAGGAATTCCTTCCAAAATTCTTGGAGGAATCCCTTCGCAAATTCCTGGAAGAATTCCTTCGGAAATTCCTGAAGGAATTCGTTCGGAAATTCCAAATTGCAGTTACAAGGAGTTCAAATTTCATCATTTAAAAAATAAAAATAAAAGTGAAGTATGAAATATGGGCGATTAACAGGAATGGTTCAATGGAAGAATCATATATGATTATAATCCTGAGGAATTCCTCAATTTCTTAACAAATGCCATCAAGAATTTGAATTTATCCAGCAGTTTTCTCAGAAATTTCTTTAATATTTTTCCAGGTTATTTTAATGTAGATGTTCCAGCAGAAATTACCTTCGGAAAACTTGCAGTAATTCCGTTGGGAATACCTTCAGAAATTTTATCAATAATTCCTCCAGAAGTTTTATTACGAATTTTACCATGCATTCTTTTGAGAATATCCCCAGTAATTCTTTACAAATATCATTCTTAATTCCACCAAAAATCCGTTTGAGAAGCTCCAGAAAATACTTTAAGAATTTCTCCGGGAATTCTTTCAAAAATTCCCATCAAATTAAGATTCCTTTCCTTGAGGAATACCCTAAGAAATGTTTGGATAAATTTCTTCGAAAAATCCTTTAATAAATTCCTAAGGAATTACCGGAAAAATTTTTTGGAACTTGCCAGAGGAATGCATTCGGAAATTCTTAAAGGAATCAATTAAAAAATTATTTCAGGAATTTATTTCGAAAATCCTTGAGGAATTCCACCCGAAATTCCTTGACAAATTCTTCAGAAATTTCTTGAGGAATCCCTTCATTTCTAAAGCTCCTTGAGAAATTCCATAAGACATTCTTTCGAGAGTCCTTCTACGATTTCCTTTAGAAGATTCTTTGGGAATTCCTTGAGGAATTTCTTTGAAATAGATTTAGAATATTCCTTGAGGAACTCCTTCGGAGTTTTCGTGAGAAATTCTTCCCAAAATTCCTTGAGGAATACCTTTAAAAATTCTGTGAGGAATTCATCCGGAAATTTCTGTGAGAATTCCTTCCCAAATTCCTGAAACTATTCTTTCGAAAATATTGATAAATATCCACTAAAAGTCTCATGAGATATCCCTTCTGAAATTCCATAAGGAATTTCTTTAAAAATATTTCAAAACTTCCTTGAAAAAAATATTTTGGAAATTCCAGAAGAAATGCTTTTTGTGATTTTTTATTTCCTAGGGGAACTCATTCGGAAATTCTTTGAAGAATTTCTTTAAAAATGCCTTGATAAGGAAAATTTGGAAATTGTTAAAGGAGTTCGTTTGGAAATTTTTTTGACAAATGTCTGAAATGTCTTATGGAATACCTTCGGAAATTTCGTGAGAAATTGTTTGATAAGTTCGTTGAGAAATTTTTTGGTTTTCTTTATAAATCTTTACGAAATTCCTCGAGGAATTCCAGCGAAAGATCCTTGAGAAGTTTCTTCGGAAATTCCTCAAGAAATTCCTTCAAAAATGTATTGCGGAAATCCTACGAAAACTTGAGAAACTTCTTCAAACATTCCTTCAGAAACACGTTTGGGGATTATGTGAGAAAATCCTAAGGAAATTTTTTGAGGACAACCGTCAAAAATTTTTGGAGGAATTCATTCGGAAATTTTTGGAGGTATTTCAAGGCAAATCGATAAGAAATTTCTTTGGAAATTCCGGGAGGGATTTCTTTGGAAATTCGTAGAGGAATTCCTTCGGAAATTCAGGAGGAAATCCTTTGAAAATTCCAGGAGAAATTCCTTTGAAAATTCCTGGAGGAATTCCTACGGAAATTCCTGGACAAACTCCTCCGGAAACTCATGGAGGAATTCTTCGTGAAAATTCTGGAGGAATTTCCTCGGAAATTCTTGGAGGAATTCCTTCGAGAATTCGTGGAGGATTTCCTTCGGGAATTCCTGGAGGAATTTCTTCGGAAAATCCTTGAGCGATTCCTTCGCAAAAGTCCTGGAGGAATTCCTTCTGAAATTTATGAAGGAACTCCTTCGGAAATTCGTGAAGGAATTCCTGGAGAAATTCTTTCGAAAATTCCTGGCGGAATTTCTTCGGATATTCATGAAAGAATTCCTTCGGAAATTCCGGCAGGAAATTCCTTTGAAAATCCCTGGAGGAATTCCACCGGAAATTACTGCCGGAATTCTACCGGAAATTACTGCAGGAATTTCCTCGGAAATTCCAGGAAGAATTCCTTCGGAAATTGCTGGAAGATTTCCCTCGGAAATTCCAGGAGGAGTTCCTTCGGAAATTGCAGAAGTAATTTCTTTGAAAATTCCTGAAGGATCTCCTTCGGAAATTCCTGGAGAATTTCTTCCGGAAATTTCTGAAGAAATTCATCCGGAAATTCATGGAGGAATTTCTCAGGAAATTCCTGGAGGAATTCCTTTGAAAATTCGTGGAGGAATTTCTTCAGAAATTCGTAAATGAATCCTTTCGGAAAATTTCTGGAGCAATTCCTTCAGAAATTCATGGAGGAACTCCTTTGGAAAATGCTTTAGGATGTCCTTCGCAAAATTCCTGGAGGAATTCCTTCGGAAATTCGTGGAGGGATTCCGTCGGAAAATTTCTGGAGGAATTCCTTTGGAAATTCATGTAGGAATTCCTTCGGACATTCATGGAGGAATTCCTTCGGAAATTCCAGAGGAAAAATTCTTTAAAAATTCCAAGAGGAATTCCTTTGAAAATTCCTAGAAGAATTTCTTCAGAAATTCTTGGAGGAATTTCTCCGGAAATTCATCGAGGAATTTCTTCGGAAATTCGTAGAGAAATTCCATCGGAAAATTTCTGGAGGAATCCCTTCGGATATTCATGGAGGCATTCCTTCGGAAAATCCTTTAGAAATTCCTTGGCAAAATTCCTGGAGGAATTTGTTCGGCAATTAATGGAGGAATTCCTTCGAAAATTCATGGAGGGATTTCTTCGAACATTCATGAAGGAATTCCTTCGGAAATTCCAGGAGGAAATCCTTTGAAAATCCCAAGAGGAATTCCCTTGAAAATTCCTGGAAGAATTCCTTCGGAAATTCCTGGAGGAATCCCTCCGGAAATTCCTAGAGTAATTCCTCCAGAAAATTGTGAAGGATTTTTTCCGAAACGTCCTGGAGGAATTTCTCCGGAAGTTCCTGGAGGATTTCCCTCGGAAATTCTTGGAGGAATTGCCATGGAAATCCCTGGAGGAATTCTCTCGGAAATACATGGAGGTATTCATTCGGAAAATCCTTCGCCAAATTCCTGGTGGAATTACATCGGAAATTCATGGAGAAATTTCTTTGGAAATTTCCAAAGTAATTTCTCCAGGAATTTCCGACAGAATTTCTCCTGGAATCCCTGGAGGAATTCTCTCGGAAATACATGGAGGTATTCATTCGGAAAATCCTTCGCAAAATTCCTGGTGGAATTACATCGGAAATTCATGGAGAAATTTCTTTGGAAATTTCCAAAGTAATTTCTCCAGGAATTTCCGACAGAATTTCTCCTGGAATTTCTGAAGGAATTCTTCCTGGAATTTCAAAAAAAAATCCTTTAGGAATTTCCAAAAGAGTTTCTCCAGGAATTTCCGAAAGATTTTCCAAAGGGATTCCTCCAGGAATTTCCAATTTTCCTCCGGGATTTTTTACAGAAATTCGTCCAAGAATTTCCAAATAAAAAAATAAAAAACCAAAAAGACTTTCCGAAAGAATACTTCCAGGAATTTCCGAAGGAATTCTTCCAGTAATTTCCGAAGAAATTATTCCAGCAATTTCCGAAGGAATTCCTCCTGGAATTACCAAAGGAAATCGTCCAGTAATTTCAGAAGGAATTCCTCTAGGAATCATAAAAAGCATTCCTCTAAGAGGTTTAGAATATTTTTTTCCAGGAATGTCCTAAGGAATTCATCCAAGGATTTTCTGAGGAACTTCTCTATAGATTTTTGAAAGAATTCCTCCAGAAATTTCCGGAGGTATTCATCCAAGATTTTTCGAGGGAACTCCCCAAGGAATTTCCGAAGGAATACCTCCAGAAATTTCCGAAGGAATTACTTCAGGAATTTCCGAACGAATTCCTTCAGGAATTTCCGACGGAATTCTTCCAGGAATTTACGAAGGGATTCCTCCAAGAATTTTGGAAGGAATTCCTTCTGGAATTTTTTAAGGAATTCCTCCAGGATTTTTTGAAGGAATTGCCTCAGGAATTTCCGAAGCATTTCCTCCCGGAATTTCCGAAATAATTCCTCCAGGAATTACTAAACAAATTCCTTCTGGAATTTCCGAATGAATTCCTCCAGGAATCTCCATAGAAATTCAGGAATTCTTTCGAACATTCCTGAAGGAATTCCATTGGAAATTGCTGGACGAATCCCATTGGATATTCCTGGAGGAATGCCTTTCATAATTTTTGGAGGAATCCCTTCGCAAATCCTGGAAGAATTCCTTTGGAAATTTCTGGAGAAATTCCTTAAGGACTTCGTTCGGAAATTACTGGAGGAATTCCATCGAAAATTCCTTGGCGAGGTCCATCGAAAAATCTTGGATGAATACTTTCGGAAATTTCTAGAGGAATTCTTTCAGAAATTCCGGGAGGAATTCCTTCGGCAATTGCTGGACGAATTTCTATGGAGATTCCTGGAGGAATTCATTCGGAAATTCCAGAAGGAATTTCTTTAGTAATTCCTGAAGGAATTCTTTCGGAAATTCCGGGAGGAAATGCTTCGGAAATTCCTAAGGCAATTCCTTCAAAAAATCCTGGAGGAATTCCTTAAAAAATTCCAGAAGGAATTCCTTCCAAAATTCTTGGAGGAATCCCTTCGCAAATTCCTGGAAGAATTCCTTCGGAAATTCCTGGAAGTATTCTTTCGGAAAGTCTTTTTGATTTTTATTTTTGGAAATTCCAAGAGAAATTCCCTCGAAAATTCGTGGAGGAATTCCTTTACAAATTCCTTTAAACATTCCTGGAGGAATTCTTTCGGAAATTCCTGGAGGAATTCCTTCGGAAATTCCGGGAGGAATTCCTTCGGAAATTGCTGGACGAATTCGTTTGAAGATTCATGAAGGAATTCCTTTGGAAATTCCCGCAGGAAATCTTTCTGAAATTCTTAGGGGAATTTCTTCGGAATTTCCTGGAGCAATCCCTCCGGAATCTCTTGGATGCATTCCTTCTGAAATTCGTGGAGCAATTATTTCGGAAATTCCTGGAGGAATTCCTTCGGAAATTCTTGGACGAATTTCTTAAAAAAATCCCGGAGGAATTCCATTGGATATTCCTGGAGGAATCACTTTGGAAAATCTTTCGGAAATTCCTGGAGAAACTCTTTTGGAAATTCCTAAAGGATTTTTTTTTGGAAATTCCAGGAAGAATTCCTTCAGAAATTCCAGGAGAAATTCTGCCGGAAATTCCTGGAGAAATTCCTTTGGAAATTTCCAAAGAAATTTCTAAATGGATTTCCGATGTAATTCCACCAGGAGTTTTGCGAAGGATTTTCCGAATGAATTCCTCCATGTATTTCCGAGAGAATTTCTCCAGGAATTTCCATGGCAATTCCTCCAGGAACTTCCGAGGGAAATCCTCCAGGAACTTCCGGAGAAATTCCTCCAGGAGGTTTCGGAAAAAAATCCTTCACAAATTTCTGGAGGAATTACTCTAGGAATTTCCGGAAGGATTCCGCCAGGAATTTCCGAAGGAATTCTTCCAGGAATTTTCAAGGGAATTCCTCTTGGGATTTTCAAAGGATTTCTTCCTGGAATTTCCGAAGGAATTCCTTCTTGAATGTCCGAAGAAATCCCTCCATGAATTTTCTAAGGAATTCCTCCATGAATTGCCGAACAAATTCCTCCAGGAATTTTGCCAAGGAATTTCTAAAGGATTTTCCGAATGAATGCCTCCATGAATTTCCGAAGGAATTCCCCAGAAATTTTCCGACGGAATTCCTCTACGAATTTCCGAAGAAATTCCTCGAGGAATTTCCGGAGGAATTCCTCCAAGAA